>NC_079457.1:44627784-44664857 GCF_903798145.1 Danio aesculapii
ATTATTCTAAAGTGTGACCGTCATCTCAACTTGCATCAATCAAACTGACCACTCACACTGGCATGCACTGCAGTGTACGCAGACATCTGCGCTCCAGGCAGTCAGCCTGAATATATTCATTTATGTAACCACGTACACTGATTGCTTGCCTTTAATTCCTATATTGTATAAACCTCTCCGTCCCATATCTCTCCTCGCTAGCTCCTCTTGTCTTTGTCTTATTCTATCTCTGAGGCTCTCCGTGGCCTGCTATCCAAACGAATAAGGAATTATGGATTTGATCAACTGGTCTCTGAATGCGATTGACACCATCTTCTCGACGAGAAGTTTGGGCTCGGGAGAGCCCACCTGTCCTGCGGGGACGTTTGCAGCTGGATACGTGATGGACGGGTGGGAGAAGTGGCGCGTCCTGTGCCTGGCTGCTCTGTCTCTGGAGGATATTGAAGACATTTACCTATTCGGAACTTTGATAACAGGGTTTCTGCTGATGGGCTTATGCGGGGCCCTGGCGTATCGACGAATGATGAAAGCGGTCAGTGCTGCTCAAAACCCCACCAGGCTGGCCGGCTTGATTGAAGCGCTGATGGGCAGGCTTGCTAATAATCAGACTGCAATATTAGATAGCAAACTGGAAAACATCGGGGTAAAGTTAGCAGCTTTGCAACAAAATTTGGCCAGATCTGGAGACGAGTAATGGACATTAAATATCTGTGACAATAAATTGAATCTAATCTAATCTAATTATTGATTATTAAAACTGATATTCAGCAAAAGAGAAGGTATGTTTTATATTTTTCAAAGCAAATGAAAGGAGGCAGTGATGTTATAGGCTTCGTTTTGTTATAAATATGCAAACAGTGAAGATGACGGTCGTATAAATATGTAGCTACACGACGCCTCAACATTTTTGGTGTCTGTTAAGTTGTTAATATCAAAATGAAAATAGGCAGATCCTCGTATTATGTTTTCATTTTGTCGTTAAGAAAGTAAAACAACAATAGCCAGAGTGATGTGAATGATATTATAAATTACACTGTACATTATAAATTACGCTCTCCATTTTCCCCCATCCACACTGACACCGAGCAACAGCATTTTAAACCCAAAATGACTTCTTCAGCATTTCCAAATCGCTGTTTTTGGGGCTCGAAAACTCTGGGGTAGTGTGGACGGAAGGCCTAACCATTGCAAAAGTTTTGAGTTTTAAAACGAAAACATATTAGTGTAATGGGGCCTAAATTAAACATTGTACAACTTAAAAAATGCAGTTGAAAAATTAGTTAAAGTACCCTTTTTGGTCATTTTTGTCACTTGTTGTCATGACTTTTTGTTTTTTACAGTATAGAGGTCTCGGATTAATGCAGTACTCTTTATAATATTTTTAAAAATCTTATATCTGATTCAAAAATCTTATGTCTGATCCAAGGGTGTGGTTTCTCACCTGTGCTGCTCCACATCATCAGGCTCATCTTCTCTCCTAACAGGTACAGAGGAGCCATGGAGAGGGACGCGCCGCCCAGGAAAACACACAATCCCACAGGACTCAAATGAGCCATGATAGGATACACCCAAATCCCTGAAGCATGGTGCACCCACAAAACCCTGATGAGAGACAGAAGCAGGCCAAACACACCGGCGGTGGATTCATTATTAAGGACATGAAATAAACACGTGCGTTTATTATGTGTGCGTGTTGCAAAGCAGTTGAGAGTTTACCATGACAGATACAGAGCCACAAACACAGCCAGACTGAAAATCCCTGCTGTGCGACTGGGATATCTGTGATTCTGAAGGAACATCTGCAGCAGCAGCAGAGGCATGATCACTGTGTGCTGACGGAAAAACACAAACCAGCCGTAAACACCATGCACATACTGTTTAAAAGTGCTGTATGTAAGTTTTTGACTCTTCTAAAGCATAGAAATGCCATAATATGTTT
This sequence comes from Danio aesculapii, assembly GCF_903798145.1. Lineage (NCBI taxonomy): Eukaryota > Metazoa > Chordata > Actinopteri > Cypriniformes > Danionidae > Danio > Danio aesculapii. The sequence goes on from NC_079457.1 coordinate 44,629,724, forward strand.
GCGGATATTTAAGAAATGTGCTATGTGAACTTGTTTATCTGAAAAACAATGGTATAGCCAGTTATTCTGCTTTGAAGATCTGTGTTCAGTGTTTGCTTTGCTTTGGTTTGTGTAACTCCACCCACTGCCAGTTTCATTCATTTGCTTTTTAGCTTAGTCCCTTTATTAATCTGGGGTCACCAAAGCAGGATTCAACCGCCAACTTATCCAGCACGTGTTTTACGTGGCGGATGCCCTTCCAGCCATCACTGGGAAACATCAATACACACTCATTCACACACATACACTACAGATAATTTTATCCTACCCAATTCACCTATAGTGCATGTCGTTGGATTGTGGAGGAATCCGGCGCACCCGGAGGAAACCCATGGGAACACTGGGAGAACATGCAAACTCCACATAGAAATGGCAATTAAACCAGCGACCTTCTTGCTACCCACTGCGCCACCATGTCACCCAGTGCCCAAAGTCATGAAATTGAAAATTATCATTTTGCTTATTGGGAGTAGTGGCTCCCTGACTACACATTATTGTTGCATCCCACAGACAGAAGGAAATAGGGAAATATGTTATTTTAAGGTACAATCGCATCCTTAAATAACATGAGAAATAACCCTTGTTCTAGTAAAGTAAACAATTTCTTACAGAAAAGTAATACTTCAAGACTTGCGAGTACAAAGATCACTTTTACCAGTTTAAAGTTGTTGTTGTTTACCAGTTGTTGTTTTAAGTTGGATTCATATCTACGCATTATGAAATCACAAAGCAATTAAACTGTGTTTTTGTCAAAAAGTACTTTCGTTCTGCCAGAATGTTGTGGCATGTATGCAGTGGAGTAAAGTAACTAATTACAAATACTCAAACTACTGTAATTGAGTAGTTTTTCTCAGGAATTGTAATTTACTGAGTAGTTTTAAAAATGTGTACTTTCACTTTCCCTTGAGTACAGTTTTAGTGCTGTATCTGTACTTTTACTCCACTACTTTCCTTCAACCTGCAGTCACTACTTTACTTTTCTTGTCTATTTGGATTAGACAAATCAGTCCTGTGATTCCTGTCTAATCAAATCGCACATAGAAGGTAAATCTCATCATAATGAACTACCTCAAGACATGGTCGATTTATAATTGCAGCAAACTGTTTGGAAGCATTAAAAGTGTCCAAGACGATGTCCAAAAACTTTGCACGCATTGACCCAGAGACTGTTTAGATGCATGTCACTGATGAGAAGATGATGGATGTTTACTGTATGAGGACCAAAATGGCCTTAAACACCCAGCAGGGACAAGACATCAACATGACATCAGACTGACGTTGTATCCCAGCATCGTGGGGACGTTGCATTTTGTTTGGAAATGAAAATCGGTTTGACGTCAGAACTCGGCATCAGGCCGACGTTAATGTTTGACGTCCAACCTAAAACCAACCAAATATCAACATCTAATGATGTTACAGCTTGACGTTGTGTGGACGTTACCACTATGACGTCTATAAGATGTTGGATTTTGGTTGCCATACCTGACGAATAAATATCAGTATTTGACGTCAATATGACGTTGGTTTAAGATGTTGGCTCGATGTTAGATTTTGGTCACTTTCTAACACAACCTAAAATCAACCTAAAATCAATAAAATATCAACGTCATTTGACGTCGTTATTGGACATCAAAATATGATTGTCCTTAGACACTGGCTAGACATTGAATTTTGGTCACTTGACATCCCAACCTAAATCTAACATAGTTTTAATGTCTTATGATGTTATGTGTCTGCTGGGCAATAACTAAATGCACTACAGAATTTTACGTTCACACACACACACATCCACAAATTACATGTAAATGCATCAGCTTTTGACAGCGTAATACTCACTACTCTTGAGTACTTTTGAAAGGGCTACTCTTTACTCATACTTTGAGTAATATTTACAACAGATACTTTTACTCTACTTGTACATTTTTGGGCAAGTAATGGTAGTTTTACTTGAGTATAATTTTTCAGTACTCTTTCCACCCATGCATGAATGAAGGGTGCGCTGTTTGTGTAGCTGCGTCCCAAATGGCACACTATACACTCATCCACTATGTACTTATGCACCAACACACTCAACAACAGAGTAAATTTATGTAGTGTCGTCTCAAATGGAACAATAATTTTTTTTTTTACTAAGTGGAAATTCAAACCTGATGACGTTTGCCAAATAAATGAAATAAATGACCAAACTGCCAAATAATACCTGTCGAGAGTTTAGCCGCACCATCGGGAGGCAGTATAATCACTCTCATAGGAGAATTTTGCTTTCACGATCCAAATAAATAAAGTTATCCAATATGTGCGCCCGATAGCTCCGCTCTTTCCACTATGTGAGCAAAGCAGCGGCTGCTGAGTGCGTGAAGTGTCCATTCAGTCTACATTCTTGTTACCGGTTGAATTAATGTATCATCCAGGTCATTAAAGTGCACTTATTATTTTTAGTTTTCAGTGTGAACGCACTACTTACACTATTTATACTACAAAATGGCGTAAAATGGTGCAGAACTATGCGATTTGGGACGCACCTTGTGTCCCATATATCTTCGCTGCACTCACATGATTCCAAAATAAATGTGCAGAAGACGTTTTTGGCTTTGTTGGATGTAGTGTTGTCACGATACTGGAATCTCTAAATTTGATACAATACCAAGAAAGATATCGATATCTGTACCATTTTCGATATTGCGAGGAAACCATGAAATATCTATTTTTTTGACAACACTAGCTAGAAGTGTGTTCTTCGCTTCTGTATCTCAATTCTGATTTTAAAGATGAATGTTATTCATTTTCTAAGCAGGGTCATGAGTGTGATTGTTTTTCAAAACTAATATAAAATAAAGATATCAATTTAGTTATTAAAAGTGATATCAAAAGTGTTGACTGCTATACCAGTCTCATGCCATTTGTACAAAAAAAACTAACAAAACTAATTAATTTCAGTAAATCTGGAAGTTAAAGTCAGTCAATACTGAAATATATGACAACAAATGAAAGATCTCACCATTGCATGATTGAGCCAGATGGGAATGATCTGATCCAGCAGTTTAGGATACACCAGCTCTCGGTCATAAGTGTAGAGAGTCCAGAAGGAAACAAATACAAACTGCAAACAAGAAGATCGATACGTTCAAAGTTCACATACATAGACCAATGCAGGACTTTTAAAGGGCACCTATTTTACCCCTTTTTCCAGATTTAAGATAAGTATTTTTTGTCTCCAGAATGTGTCTGTTAAGTTTCAGCTCAAAACACCCATCAGATTATTTAATATAGCTTTCAGAATATAGGAATTTCTGCTCTGAACAAAATGTAGCCGTTTTTGTTGCCTGTGCCTTTAATGCCAGTTCTCCCCACCAACCATTCCCACGTGCGTGTCGGTGTGTGCCTCAACAGACATGAAGGAAGCAGATCTCAGGTATCGTTTGTGAGGAATACTACAGCAAGAACTTTCCCAGTGATTATATGGTGTGTGTGTGTGTGTTGTAGAGTTGCAATGATGAGTCACACACAATGTCATTACAAAGTTCACGCACACACACAGCGCGTGGGTTTAACTTTGAACTGTTTTTGCATGGCAAATGTGACAGGATACATGTTAATATCCACTGCTGTATGGACATCCGTTACGTTAATGTACAAAATAAACCTGATTTAAGTTCACAAACCAGGATTGAAGTGTCTTCTTTTATAATTGTACTGACACGCGGCTGTGGCGATAAAGTAAAGACGGTAAAATGGATCATATTTTAACATCAGGAAATAAAAAAAAGAGACTTGCTGTCTTTATATCACTCCAATATGAAAGTGGACACACTATACCTACACACAGTTCTGCCCAAACATCATGGGTGCCCTTTAAAAGCATTGATGATACCAAAATAGTTCTTATTGGTTTTACATTCATTTACAATAAAATAAACCTTTATATGAAAAGTCTATTAAGTGAGCAATGATCCCATTCTGCTCACCATCAAAGACTATGGATCAGTGATGCCCAAAGTAGGGCCCACATTGTAACCTTTGATTTGGCTCATCATCCCATCTGAAAATAATGGAGAGGATTGGGGCGAACGCATTTAAGTGACCGATAGTATTTCAATTAAATGTAAATGAATCTGAGTTTTTAAGCATAAATACTATGACTTGACAAACAGAGGATTATGCAGAAGGCATCGGTGAGCACAATTTAAATATATAAGAATATATAAATATTAAGAGAACACAATATAAAGCAATGTTTTCTAGATATTTTTAAATATTACTAAATAAATTTAAAAATTGTCAATGCGAACTATTTACTTTCGGCCCATCAGCTTTGTAGCACTTAATAAAAAAGTTTGGCCACCCCTGCTATAAATATAAAGTTGTCATTTACTTAGAATACTGCTGTCTGAAGGTGGGATTTTCTATTTATTATTTTAAAATACTGTGTTTCACGAGACATAAACAACATAAGAGTTTGACTGTGATGACAGACTTTTCATTTTCAAGTGACAACTTATAAACCATGAAATATCTATTAGTTTATTAATTTTTTAATAACAAACTAGGCAGGTTTAATCAAATACTTCATTTATAAACCGATCAAAATGACTTCTCAACACCGCCGCGGTTCTTGGTGTGAGGGAGAGAGAGCCGCGCTACTCACGGTGCCGACCGGAAACGCCAGGACAGTAAAGTAAAAGTCTCTCGCTCGGCTGAGGTTCAGAGGAGTCCCGCTGCGGCTCTGCTTGACGGACACCAAACTGTGCACCGCATCCACTAACACACACAGCCCGAAAAACACCGCGTGCATCACCTGTCGACAAACAAAGCAGACCAAATGTAAGGATACACACCGTTTCCACAGCTGACAGCAGTGACATTGACGGGTTCAGACAGAACTGCTCATACCAGATTAATAAACGTCAGATATTTCCAGCGCCCTCCATAAGAGCGCAAACCCGGGTGTCTGTCTGCGGTCTGCAGGGAACAGTTGCTCCAGATAGTGAACAAATACCAGCTAAAGACACCCAGGTGGACTAGCAGCAACACCTTTGGTCCAAGTCTCGTGGAGGCAGCCATCGTTGGGCTCTGACGTCACCGGAAAGACAACGTCAACACAAGAGTTTCTTGTTTTGTCAGTTTCACCAGCAGGTTCTTTTCAGGAAATTGTTATTCACACAATTTTTCACCACATAAATGCATTATATGGAACAAGTCTGATATTAGAATTAGAAATAAATCTATTTCTATCCACATGGTTTAACAGGAATGTAATTATCTCTATTTTTGATAAGTCTGTTTTTGTCTTATGAACAATTTATGTCTAATTATAATTTTCCATTACCTTTTAAAGAATTTAATGCTGTGCAAAACAATTCCTTTAGGCCTAATTCAACTTATACAATCTCATTTAACGTTTAATGAAAATGTTATTAACGAACCGGTGCTAATTTTAAATGCAATAAGTGTATTTGATAAAAGTAAAAAGTAAAAAGTAGGCTATTAATAAATATTAATAAATATATTCTGTAAATTATCCAAAATAAAAAGCATAATGTTCCTTAGGGCAAATTTTTACTGAGCATCCTTTATTGACTTAATAGACTAGAAAAAAAGCCTGGTTATTACCTCATAAGTACTACAGTACATTCCCAATAAAAAAAGAGGGTAATTTTAATTATTAATATTTAATTTCATAAAATATATCCAGTGAACAGTAATTTGGCAAAGTATTTGGAGGTTAAAAGTTTATAAATAAATTGCGCATTTTGTAAAAATGAAAGATGAAGCCCTGATTCACGTATTCTTTCAGTGTGAAAACAGGAAAAATAGGTATATAGGTGATTACATTGTTTCTTCCAGTCCCTTTCGATTACGGGATATTATTAGTTACTATAATGGTAAAACCAATACAGCAGAGAACTTCAATATTAACTTCTTTATTTTTGTATGGGAAATATTTTATTCACAGACAAAAAAGTCTCGAATTCGCAGCCTAATTTTCACATGTTTTATTTGAAATGGATGTATTTATTTAATCTCTTAGATTGGTTAAAAACAAGTGATAGATTCTTGGGATTTACAATAATTATTCTGAAAAATCACGAATACATGAGTCCTCCTTTCCTCCTGCTGTATTTGTCTTATTTTTTATTTTTATATTTATTTTTTATTTTGTTTTATAATTTTTTCATATGTATTTCAATATCATTTAAGCTCATATTACTATCTGTCATGATCACCAGCGATCCACTCCTGGCAGATCGCTGGTGAACTACATATATCACACTAACAAACTACATTTCCCATCATCCCATTTCACACGTCTGGCTTGTTGATCACCAATGATGACACACACAGCTGAATCCCATCATCACTGATCATCCGGACTACTTGTACACCACACAGCCACCAGTTCAGGGCTGAATCTTTGTTTGCTGCCACTGTTTGTTGTAGCAAGTGTTTCTAGTTCTTTGTTTTTGCTGCTGTATTTTGGACCCAAGCCTAGTCTTATATATGTGCGTTTTCTAGTGATGGTGAAATGAAGTTTTCTGAACCAGTGAAGCGTTCAACTCAATTGTATCGGAAAAAGATTCGTTACTCGAAGCTTTCCAAATCACTAGTGGTGGGCAAAGCGAGGCTTCGTGAAACACTGAAACAGTTGAAGCAAATGTGTCGAAGCTTCGAAACGTTTCGAAACCCCACTCTACAGTGACGCCTAGTGGTCATTTTTTATGTATTGCACTGGAACAGTTTCAGCAAAGAACAGTTGAGCAAATTGAGGTATTAAACCCCACTTTGTAAAATCACGTGCACAAAAGCACGTGCCCCAGTAAAAATCTCCAGTGCCCCAGTAAATGCTTTAAGATATGATTTACCTCATATGAAAGTGTATTTACTAAGAGTGCTAATTCCGAAATAAAGACGTTATTCCCTTTGTGCAACCGAACCACTGGTGAAAGCAGTATAATCAAAAAGCAAACTGCCGCCTCTCGCGCCTCTCGCACGCGCTGCTCTTCTTCCAGTGCGAGTCCCGGTAGTTAACATGCGCGCCAAAAAAAGCAGCCTACTTGCTTGTTACACGCCGCTCATGCGTTGTAAAACCGGCGTAACAGACTTTTTTGTTTTGCAAGTCGACAAAACTAAAGCTTAAACAATATGATGGTGATCTTACTAAGCATGCCTCATGATAGATTTTTTTGTATGAAGCAAAAAGTAGGGATGACGAGTCAGAGAGGCAAGACTTAATAAACCTAACATTAATTCTCTTTCATGTGTCAGATAATCCTATAACACATCTTTTTTTGTATTTTATTGAATTGTCTATAGATTTTCATTCAAATGAAATTAATATTTAAGCAAAAGATTTCTTAAATGATCTTAGCATATCACTCCAGTTGTCTTAAAATTGTTTTCCAGTTACATTTAAGATTATTAAGAATATTGTACAATAATTAGAAGATAGATAGATAGATAGATAGATAGATAGATAGATAGATAGATAGATAGATAGATAGATAGATAGATAGATAGATAGATAGATAGATAGATAGATAGATAGATAGATAGATAGATAGATAGATAGATAGATAGATTTGTGTCTAGCAACGCCCCTGTCTCTACCTTAAATTTGGGAGGAGAATGAAGAACAATTGAATTCTCCATTTACATTAGAGGATGTGTTCCAAGAAATCTTACACACGGCCTCATTTACTCTAATACGTCTTAGTTTTAAAATGACATTTTAGAACGAAAACGATCTACATCTACACTGGCGTTTCACCTAGCATTTCTGAACAGCTCTCCATCCACACTATACCGCTGAAAATGCACACCACACACAAACACACACAGTCATGCAAGGCAGCATACGCGCACGTCTTATAGCATAATTTTTGTGACACTGTACAACAAACACACTACGTGAGGGTTCAAATAAATAAACTACAGACTTTCTATTGATGGTTGCAAAAAAGAGGACATTTTATTATTAGAAAAAAGTTAGTTTACAAATCTATTTCTTGCCTTACTGCTGTAATATCATACATATTGTCCATAATGAGGTGGTACAAGAAAGTCTGTCTGGCCTAAAGAAAATCAATAAAAATAAAAAAATATTTGGGGGGGGGGGGGTGTTAAGATATCGTTTAAGGTTTTTTCAAGTAAATTTTAAGTTGATTAAATAACCTGTAATCTTAACTTACATCAGTCAATTAAACAAAACCAGTTATTAGGTGTTACCAGATGACATGCAACTTGTAAGTTGACCCATCTCAGTTATTTGCTAAGGCTTGAGATCACACTAGAAAATGTATTTATATTGAAGAAGTTGCTCAAAGCTTGGAGTATGGATGGAAATTATGCATCACATATAAAAGAAAGTAACAGACAAATAGCAGGGGTAAATCTAGAAGTCAAAATAATACAGGAAACCAAGGCAAACAACTTAAATTCCTACAGTGGTGATACCTACAAAACTTCATTGACTGTTTCAAATGCCAGTAGTTGATCTGTAGGAAGTCTTAATAGTTAATTACCAACGTTGACAGAGGTGATCAGTGTGAAACTCCAGTCTACAAACTGGCCAAAAAACTCCCAACTCAGGTTTTATGGCAGCAAAGAGTACAAATGCAAAATAAGATTGGAGAAATGGAGATTTTAGAAATTTAGTTTTCGTAAAAAGTGATTTTAAATTTAGTACTGAAGAATTCAATTCCAAAACAATTGAACCATAAGACTTTTAGGAGATGCTGCCAATTTTCACAATAATTTTTTACAATCAAGAGATATAGTACTATAGTCCAGCTCATTGTCTGCATTACATGTTTTTTACAGTGATTAAAGAGATCATCTTCAAGACAGGACGTCCTGTATAAAATTTGTACAAAATCTATACTAAAATCAAAGAGAAACACAAGTTACATTGTTATGAATACCTCCTCATGTACAGTAGAGGTGAATGAGCTGGCAGAGAAGCTGACTTAAACTTGCTCAGAGAAAAACTGTTGCTAGCCTATCAGTCATTGTTTACTTCACTAAATCAGTGTAATGGTGACGGGATTGATTGAATAGGCCTATTGATGGAAGGCTAGGGAATCAATTTCATGCTCCCTTGTAAAAGTATTTAGTAGTATTTTCAAAATACAGAAATACGGTATTTTATTTTGAGACATTTTGTGGCTGCTGTATTTTATAGTTTATTTTTGATACACTTAAAATGTAGGTATTTAATAAATAAATAAATGGTTTTTATGTGTTCTTCCAGCCATCTTAGATATTTTCATAAGTCAATTTATAGTTCGATGCTAACTGACATAGCATCTTGCAGTAGAATATAGCTATAAAATGATAAGCTAGATGCATGAACTCACAGTGATTTAACTATTACAGAAACAGGTGTGACTGGCTATATCATATCTAGATAAATATGTCTAGATATGTCGTATAATTTACGTTTTTCTGACTAATTTGCATGTATTTACATTTATATGACGCACATTTTATAGATTACAGTTATTTTACTTCACCAAAACTACACACATTTTATACTGTGAAAACAAATATTAGGCTTCATTAGTAGTTAGAACAATTAGTTTCGCGAAACCGCTGTATCATTACCTCATACTATGGAAGCCCGTTCCCGCCACTGAATCAAAAAAAATAATTGAAAAAAAAAAAAAAACTTTAAAAAAAGATTAAGTCAGAATTCTGAGTTATAAAGTCAGAATTGCGAGTTATAAAGTCAGAATTCTGAGTTATAAAGTCAGAATTCAGAGTTATAAAGTCAGAATTCTGAGTTATAAAGTCAGAATTCCGAGTTATTAAGTCAGAATTCTGAGTTATAAAGTCAGAATTCTGAGTTATAAAGTCAGAATTCCGAGTTATAAAGTCAGAATTCTGAGTTATAAAGTCAGAATTCTGAGTTATAAAGTCAGAATTCTGAGTTATAAAGTCAGAATTCCGAGTTATTAAGTCAGAATTCTGAGTTATAAAGTCAGAATTCTGAGTTATAAAGTCAGAATTCCGAGTTATAAAGTCAGAATTCTGAGTTATAAAGTCAGAATTCCGAGTTATTAAGTCAGAATTCTTAGTTATAAAGTCAGAATTCTGAGTTATAAAGTCAGAATTGCGAGTTATAAAGTCAGAATTGCGAGTTATAAAGTCAGAATTCCGAGTTACAAATGAGTTTCCTGTTATGCCGACTGGCCATAAATGGAGTTTTAAAGACGCATGCACATTAGCTCATAATCACAACATAAAGCCTATATCTGACTTTTTAATGTTTATCACGCTTTCTAAAGGAAATATATAGTTGAACTAGGCTGTCTATTTATTCGTATGGATTTGTTCTTTTTTAATTATTACCATTTGGTCTAAATAGCAATTAAAGCATTAAACAGAGCGCCTGAAACTAGCTATAGGTTGTGTGGTTCCTCCAAATGTCTAAAATTAGGATTTCATTACTATTTATCTATTATATGTGTAACAATTATATGATTTATCGCAGCTGTTATTTGTTTCATGTTGCAAGAGTGCCCTCGTATGGTGTATACTTGGAAGCTGCAGACATATCGTACATAGACATTATAAAGGGCTAAATCTAAAAGGGTTATATTAGTTTATATTTCAGTTCAGTAAAAGTGTCAACCAAATACTGTGTATTCCTGGCCTTTATTGGTAAACTGGGCAGCGAAATCAGCAGAGAACCTAAAGAAAGAGTCTTTAACACTTCATTTATGGCCAATCGCCATAACAGGAAACTCCTTTAAAACTCGCAATTCTGACTTTATAACTCAGAATTCTGACTTTATAACTCGCAATTCTGACTTTATAACTCAGAATTCTGACTAAATAACTCAGAATTGCGACTTTATAACTCAGAATTCTGACTTTATATCTCAGAATTGCGACTTTATAACTCAGAATTCTGACTTTATATCTCAGAATTGCGACTTTATAACTCAGAATTCTGACTTAATTTTTTTTTTTTATTATTATTATTATTTTTTTTCAATTAATAATTTTTTTTTATATATTATTCAGTGGCGGGAACGGGCTTCCATACTTATCAGCTTCAGCTCCTCAAAATAATAAATGAATGAAGGCTGCAGTGGCGGGATTTTTAACACCATGTGACAACACTGCCACTCCCACCTGCCGGTAGAAACAGGTACTGCTGAACAGCTGACTATTTAATCATCTGACACAACCGCTGCGTTAAGCCTGGGTTATTCTTCTGCGGGGATGCGAGTGATGTATGTGGTAATTTTAAGCACTTTGATAACAAAATAAGAGTTATACAACCTATATTTATTTAAGTGCAACATATTCCAAAATATCAGGGGCTTAAGCCCTTCCTCGCAACGCCACTGATTCAAATAAGTTTATTTTCAGTAAAAAGACACTGTTGTTTTATTTACATATAATATATCCATCGAAGCATCTCGTTTGGTGAAATGTTGGCAAGCCGTCTTTACTCCTTTTTTAACTGTGCAACTCGTCTTCCCTCCAGTGGACAAATGAAGAACTGCAAGGGGCGGTGAGCTATAAGAAGACAATATTTAACGCTATTTTCCGTAAATTCCCTGAAATTTAAACCACTCCGCTTAATTTTGAGCGGTTCTGTGTTCATTTCGATTTGATTCGCTTTGTAATGGCGGTAGTTTTATTGTGTAATGGTCCGAGAACTGTGTCCGTGTTTCTGATTGGACAGCTGCACAGCCTCATTATAATATTGACTCTTTTGACTAGTCCAGTCAGTCGTTCTTGAAGAAATCACAATTTTATTTAAACTGCGTAGTATTATCAATGAGTGAACGGTGAATTCAAATCTAGCATCGTGTGCTGTAAGCTTTCGGGGTTATATAAATCAACATTATACTTACCGTCGGTGTGTTTACTGTCTCGGAGAGGGTGGTCCCTTTTTCTATTATAATAAGGTATCGCTTCTCGGCCTTTTGGCTAAGATCAAGTGTAGTATCTGTTCTTATCAGTTTAATATCTGATACGTGCCCTACCCGGGCACCATATATTAAATTGATTTTTGGAATAGGGAGATGGAATAGGGGCTTGCTCCGTCCACTCCGCGCATCGACCCGGTATTGCAGTATCTCCGGGAACGGTGCACCCCTTAGACTGGTGAAAAACAGAACAGGTATTAAAGTATACGCGTTACTATAATTATCCACAAATCAGAACAATGCTTAGCACAATGATAACTTAAAGATTTTAGAAACTTAGTAGATATTACTTATATCCTGCAGTATTACATAGAGAACAGTTGTGAAGTTATGATAATGTAGTAAACACTCTGTATAGTGTAGTGTAGAATACAGCACAGTATGTCATATTTATTGTGTATTACTCAGGGGCGTTGCTAGACATAAAGCTCTACTGGGGCACGTGCCCCCCCCCCCCCCCCCTCAAAAAAAAAAAAAAAAAAAAAAAAAAAAATATATATATATATATATATATATATATATATATATATATATATATATATATATATATATAATCGCACAGGAATAGGCTCGCACAGGCTTTGCTAAAAGGCTGGTCAAATGTCTTTTTTTACAGAAGCTAACAGACGCACAAGCTGCGACCACGGTGATGAGTCAACAATCGCATATATTTTGACTTATTTAAAGTAGGATATAGGCTATAGCATATAATAATTTTGTGTAAAGAAGTGTATAAAAAATGTAGCCAATATATATAACGTCCCTGCTATGTAGCGCATATATAGCCTATATTGTAACCCTTTCAATAGATAGACCTCATCATGACATATTAAGCATGGACATTTAAAGGATAAGTTATGCTTTGCGCTGTGAGATGCATCCATGACTTTACACATTAAAGTAATAATCAAGTGTGTTCAGGTTATGTACCTTATGGAGTCACTCTCTTAATATTGGATATTGAAGAAGCATAAAACGCTGTTATGAAACAAACTCTCTTATATCTGCTGGTGCTGCATCAATACGCAGATCTCGGGTTATGCTGGTGCAGCCCGTTAATACACGGTTCAGGTAATCACAAAGCCAGCTCGCCTATATGATGTTAATTATGGGTGGGTCGCAGGTGGATAAGTTCAATCATTGGTTATGCAGACCACTTTGACTAAAATATCAAATAGTTCAAACGCTTTGATTAAACTAATGCGAACTTATTCATCAATGGATGTTTGTCATAAAGAGTGATAATAAAGGCTGCTCTTTTATTTTGATCATGCAGTTAACAAAGATTCAATATTCGAAACTGAATATTTTACTTTTATTTTATTTATATTACGATTGTATTTAACCGGTTTGTGTTTTGGCCGCGGCAAATAGCGGACCCTGAGGCACATCGCTTCACTTCAGTTTATTAGTTATTCTTGTTTATTTTGTAAATAACTGACCCACAAAAACTAAGATACAAATTGTACAAAACAAAATTCGTTCAAAGAATATTTTTCTTCCGACGAAAATATATATAAGAAAATATATATAATTAATATATATTTTTGTGCGTCTCCATCCGCTATCTGTGCAGTGTTTGTTTAGCTCCACGAGGATTTAATTAATGCTCCCGTAATCGCTGCTACACAAACCCCTGTGATATATTAGCTACATATTTTTATAAATGTCTTTACGCAAAATTATTATATGCTATAGCCTATATCCTACTTTAAATAAGTCAAAATATATGCGATTGTTGACTCATCACCGTGGTCGCAGCATGCGCGTCTGTTAGCTTCTGTAAAAAAGACATTTGACCAGCCTTTTAGCAAAGCCTATATTAATATACTGATATTCCTGTGAAAGTTTGACACTGTACATTAAACTGAGGAGAGTTTAACTACTTCACAACACTCAGTCACCTGAACTCAGCGCGAGGGAGAAGGAGAAAAGGGCAGCGCTGAGGTAAAATCATATTCTCAGTCATAATCTTTAAAGTAATTATAAATTATAAATAAAAGTATTCTTATTATTATACATTATTTTTATATACATATTATTATTGTTATATACATATTATTCTTCTTCTAAAATATCTTAAATGTAACTGAAAACAATGTTAAGACAACTGGAGTGATAAGATCATTTAAGAAATTACTTTTGCATAAATATTAATTTCATTTTAATGAAATTCTATAGACATTCAATAAAATACAAAATATATATATATATATTATAGGATGTTATATTGTCTGTTGTAGACTTGACACATGGCAGATAATTAGGTTTATAAAAGTCTTACCTCCCTGACTCGTCATCCCCTCCTTTTTGCTTCATACAAAAAAATCTATCATGAGGCATGCTTAGTAAGATCACCATCATATTGTTTAAACTTTAGTTTTGTCCACTTGCAACACAAAAAAAGCTGTTATGCTGGTTTTACAATGCATGAGCGGCGCGTAACAAGCAGGTAGCCGTCTTTTTTGGCGCGCATGTTTACTACCGGGACTCACAGAGCAGCGCGTGCAAGAGGCGCGCCTGTTCTTTGCGCACATGCGGAGATGCGTCAGTTTGCTTTTTGATTAAACACATTGCTTTCACCAGCGTTGGTTCGGTTGCACTTAGAGAATAACGTCTTTATTTCGGAATTACCGCTCTTAATAAATACACTTGCATATGAAGTAAATCATATCTTAATGCATTTACTGGGGCACTGGAGATTTTTACTGGGGCACGTGCCCCAGTGAATTGGGTCTAGCAACGCCCCTGGTATTACTATTGTTCTATGATCAGTAACCATAAAATACTACACACAGTTTAATTCAAGTAATTTACTACAGCAAGGTTCAGAAACAATAGAGCGTTTACTATAAAATACTATAGTAATATTTAATGTAGGGTGGGCAGGCAGCTTATATCTAGCACTATTTCAGTTGAGTAGGAAACTCGCTCCTCTTCATAATGTGTGGCTGTTTTCTATTCATATCGCTTTCGAAATATGGTCATGTTGGAAAATATGAAGTCTTTTACTTCCTGCTCTCATTCTGAATTTTGACAATTTATTCAGTTTGTACATAATAAAAGGCTTTTACTAGATGTACTGGATGCCTTTATTTAATATCCGAATTAAATAAGGAAACCAGAATCCTCTCTGGCTAGAGTTTTGTTTAGGATCTTCCACTGTAATGTTGTTCAGGGAATACATTAGATTCATACCTTACCACTAGGGCCAGACGGGTCAGTGTATCTTTCGGTCATTGGATTTTCATTTTAGAAACAGATATGAGAAATGAAAAACGAGTTGTTGTTATTTGATTTTTGTTTTAAAATTTAAAAAGGAAAATTTTAATTCAAAGCATTTTCTGATTTTTCGTTTTTGAATTTTAAAACAAAAAACAAAAGCGGCTCGTTTGGGTCAGCGTATCTTTTGGTCATTGAAGTTTCATTTCAGAACATTTTATAAAATACCTTTTATAACATTATTAAGTGGGAAAAAATAATAAGCCTATAGTAGGCTACCCTGCCGAAAAATCCAGCTTAAACCAGCCTAGGCTGGTTAGCTGGTTGACCAGCCTGGTTTTAGAGGGGTTTTGGCCATTTCCAGGCTGGTTTCCAGCCATTTCCAGCCTGGTCTTAGCTGGTCAGGCTAGAAAATGACCAGCTAAAACCAGCTTGACCAGCCTGGTTTAAGCTGGACATAGCTGGTTTTGGCTGGACTCCCAGCCTGGCTAGGCTGGTCAAGCTGGTTTTAGCTGGTCATTTCCCAGCCTGACCCGCTAAGGACCAGGCTGGAAATGGCTGGAAACCAGCCTGGAAATGGCCAAAACCCCTCCAAAACCAGGATGGTCGACCAGCTAAAACCAGCCTAGGCTGGTTTAAGCTGTTTTTTCATTAGGGTAGCCTGTGTGTGACAGCATTTGCGTCATCGTAAATGCGTCTGCCTATCTGGTTTCGGAATATAAAAAAATAAGTCTTGATTCGTTTTTGTTTTCTGGTGATTTTTAGTTTTTGTTATTCAAAATAAAAAATTTTAATAATTTTTAAGTTTATTTTTTCCGTTTTCATCTTGAAAATTGTTTTTTGTTTTAAATTCAAAAACAAAAATCAAAAAATGCTTTGAATTTCAATTTTCCTTAAACGTGTCAGAACTTGTGAAAAGGCTCCATCGAGTGCTTTAGGCTTGTTTGATAACAACATATTGGTGTGTCGAAGCAGGGCTTGAACTAACCTCCGGGAATTGAGTTTTGACACCCCTGGTTTACATGAGTAAATTAATCTGTGACTAAAATGACTCCAGATGGCTCAATAATGTACTTTAACATGTATCTTAAAAAAAAGGTAGATCCTAATTTACTTTGGCACACAACTGACTCACTGAGGTTTCTAACCTGGAATATGCTGCTGTGCCATCAGGTGCTGCATGTAAATATTTGCCTCTTCTAAAGCATAAAAATACCATAAAATGTTTGCAAAACATGCTGTGAACTTACTTGTTTATCTGAAAAAACAATGCTAAAGTAAGATATTCATGCATTCTGTGTCGCTATAACCTGCCCTCTGCCATTTTACCAAATTATATTTCAGCACTCCAGGTTGCCTTGGTGGAAACGCACCATATTTAATTTCTGGCTGTTTCAGTGCAGCTCTGACATCTGCAGGGCAGCAGCGGCCTCCAAAATGAGACACAGATTCAGTTATAAAAATCCAGAGAGGTGGTTTTTAATTAGCAAATAATATAAATAGGGGTGGCGCAGTAGGTTGTGCTGTCGCCTCACAGCAAGGAAGGTCGCTGTTTCAAGGCCTCAGCTGGGTCAGTGGCGTTTGTGTGGAGTTTGCAAGTTCTCCCCCCCGTTCGCGTGGGTTTCCTCCGGGGTGCTCCGGTTTCCCCCACAGTCCAAAGACATGTGGTACAGGTGAGTTGGGTTGGCTAAATTGTCCATAGTGAATGAGTGTATATGGACGTTTGCCAGAGATGGGTTGCAGCTGGAAGGGCTATTAACTCTTCTGTGCTTCTGAATGGCTGTATTAAACTGTTTCTGTTTGTTGTTACACCTAGTGCAGACAATCCAAATAGCTTGTCGCTGGAATCTTGTCCCATTGCATGTTGTTAGGGAATGGTGTTACAAATGAATGTTGCTCAGCTAATGTTTACGATTGTAATATTTATATTATTCATTCATTCATTTTCTTTTCGGCTTAGTCCCTTTATTATCTGGGGTCGTCACAGCGGAATGAACCACCAACTTATTCAGCACGTTTTACGCAGCGGATGCCCATCCAGCTGCAACCCATCACTGGGAAACACCCATACACACTCATTCACTACTGACAATTTTAGCCTACCTAATTCACCTGTACTGCATGTCTTTGGACTAGTGGGGCAAACCGGAGGCACCCGGAGGAAACCCATGCAAACTTGGGGACCACGCAGCAAATGCCAACTGACCCAGCCGACGCTCGAACCAGCGACCTTTTTGCTGTGAAGCGACAGCACTACCTACTGCACCACCCGCGTCGCCCACATTGGTACATTTAACACTTAAAGCACATAATCAGTACCTGAAATAGCACATAATCAGTACCTGACCTTAAAGTTTATGCTGTTGTTGCCATGAGAAACAGAAACCAATCTCTAAAATTGAAATTATATGTAATGTTAGGACAAAACCTCCTTTTAACATGGAAAAGATTACTTATGTAGTGTAGACTACATATGTACATATGTAGTGAAGCATACTTGATCATATTGGTGTCGTCAATCTGGCATCCTGCGTTTTCACTGAGGAGGAAAACAATAAAATAACAATAGTAATGTCAACAAAAACGGTCATGGAGGGAATTCTGGGAAAGTCAATTTAAAGTTTTTAACCGTATATATTAAGTGCACTGTTTACCAGGCTACAGATTTTTACTGTAACAATTTTACAGTTGATATATATATATATATATATATATATATATAAATTTATATATTTATATTATATATATATATATATATATATAAATATATATTTCTTTATTTATACAGTGAAGCTCAACCAAGACCAAACAAAGTAAACTGAAATGTTCCGTTTGCTTTTACACTGTATGTCATGTCAGAACAGATAACTTCATGATCTAAATTAAACTTGTAGGCTAAACTCAAAGTGAAAAGCTCTTAAACAGTGCAATTGAACTCCCTGCTAAATATAGCTAGTTCTAGTAACACATTCAGGAGTTGAGCTTCTTTCAATACTCACATGAACATAAGGTGTACAGTAAACGTTGACCACTTTGGGCTGATATTATGTTGAAGATGAAAATAAAGGACTGAAATATATATACAAATAACAATTCCTGGAGAGGATGTACTGTTTAGTAGCTTCTTTATTGCGAAACAGATCTCAGTAGTCTCATGACAATTAAAATAAAGCATTGTAAAAGTATGTTTTCCACTGCTTAATTCTTCCTATAGAGCAGTTTTGGCAACTAAATCTGCTGGTCCCTTTCCAGCAGAAAATATTCATATTCTCATATAATTAAAAAATATGATAAAGGTTTCCCTGTAGTTCATACACTTTAATACAAACGCCAGTAATAAGGAGTACAGAAGTTTACAGTTTTGACCACGAACAAGCGTTTGTGCAATATTGAAGCCACGTTTACAGTGTGCATTACCAACATGAACCAAACACTTCAGGGGTCTCTTTTATAAATGTGGCTTATGTGTAATTTAGCGTGTTGTGATCTTAAAGACAAAGTTGACAGGAGAGTGTGTGCAGTTTTGTAAGTAAGCTCTGAGGTCATGTCCACACTACATTTCGTTTAAAAAATGCAGATGTTCTCTCTGTTTTGGCCTCAAGTCGCATTGAGACTGCGGTTTTAGGAAACGAAAACATCTTTTTGAAAACGTCCAAAGTGGATACAATTATAATGCCGTTTTCGTGTTGCAGTGTGACTGTGAAAATGGAGGCTTTAGAAGACGATGACATATTTTGTCATGTGACCAATTCAGCTAATACGCATGTATGAAGCAGGTAAAGACTTCCTGCGTTTGTTCTCATGCGCAGTACTGAACGAAAGCGTTTTCGGTTATTTAGTGTGGATGACGAAAAGAAATGAAACAATAGTCTGGATTAGGGATGCTCACAATAACCGTTAACCGAAAGGGTGCGTTTGTAACTGATTAATGCTATCAGTTAAACAATTAAAACATATTATTCTATATATATTTTTAAAGTTTGGCTGCATAAGGGGCTGATCACCGAACGCACTTTTTGCATTGAGAGGGGCATCGTTTTTTGAATGGTTTACTAACGGCTGCAAGTTTTTTGTCTGCTGCTTATGCGCCCTGTGGGCCTCACGTTATACCGTGAGCTGTGCGCTCGCAGTTGAAATGAAGGTGAAATAATCGTGTTAGGTCAGTCGTGTCTTTTCAATTCTTCAATCAAATGAAAGCAGAGGCGGGGTTTCCGTTGAGGTGACAGCAGTGTTTGTGTTGTCAAGACGGCAGAACTTTTATGATGGAGGAGAGACTTGTGGTCGCCGTTTCAAGTTATCCAGAGCTGTATGACTTTACAAATCTTGAATATCACAATATTATTAAATATTACAATTATAAAACAACGGACAGCAACACTCGCGCACAATTTGAAGCTGATTCAGTCGTTTACTAGTAGCATAAAAGGCGCACTGCGCTTCTTATTTCTTGTCAACAAAAAGGCCTCGCGTATTTGAACGGAAAAGCGCGATCAGTGTGATCCACCCCTGATATGCAACAAATATTTGTTAACTCGCTGGATGGTAATACGTGCCTACAGACATATTTTGTCAAGAAGCAAAATGAAAGAAGAATATTTCTGGTCACAGTTTGACACAGATGAGTTGACACAAACCAGCGCTGATGCTGATGCTGATCGCCTGTGTCCTGGATTCATGTCATAAACTCAACAAATAGACTAATGATAATTTAGTGTACAACCAACAAACCAACCCATCTGGAAAATTACAGTTATCAATAGTCCTTATAAAATGTCGAGTTTTAAAATAGCTTACATAATCTACCAATCAAACTAATCCAAAGATTTTCTTGATTTTTTGCATAATGAAAACTCACACCTGAGGCTTTCATTTTATAGCTTATTAAACATGTATGCAAATGAATGCAATATCATATGTAAACAACAAAACTGTCATGTGCTATAGTAGCCTATACTTCACAAAAATCAACATCAACATATGTCATTCATCACAGGCAGCGAGCGCACATGAACCGCGAGTAGGACGGAGGAATAAGTCATAATGACATAATCTTTAAACTAATTACTTCTATTAAAAATGTTGAAAGGGACTTGTGATGTAATTATAACGCGGGGCATTAATTAAATGCACATTTTCCATAGATCGACGATTTAACAGCCTGATGTTTTATTTGATGGAAGAAAAAAAACATGATTGGAAAAAACAGGATTATTAAGATTCAGTCAGTGTTTTCTTTTTGTAATCTAAATTCGTCATTAAGTGAAACATATCTAGGGCAGGGTGACCTGGTGGCACAGCGGGCAGCACGCTCGCCTCACAGCAGAAAGTCGCTGAATCGAGCCTCGGCTGGGTCAGTTGGCATTTCTTTTCTTTTTTCCCCCCAATTCCTTTTTATAATATTTTAACATGTACATACACATTTCCATGTGTCAGATCCAACACAAACCCAAAAAAAACAAATGAACAAACAAAACAAAAGGCTTCTCTGTATTTTACATCAAGATACAATATCACCTCTGTTACTAATCTTCTAGTAAAGCATTTCCAAATCCACCACCTTTCTCAAAAACAGCGTAAAGATCCCCAAACTCTATCAAAAATTTATGTATTTATTTCTTATCTTATATGTTATTTTGTCCATTGTCATGTTTGTTACATCTCTTTCAGCCAACAGCCTATAGTTGGTGCACATATACTTTTCCAATTTAAAGAAATAAGCCGTTTCGCTTGTACAATACATATATTCATAAATATATGCTCCGTCTTTTTTAACTTGCAGTTGGCATTTCAGTGTGGAGTTCGCATGTTCTCCCCGTGTTCGTGTGGGTTTCCTCCGGGTGGTCCGGTTTGATTGACCGTAGTGTATGAAATGGAATGTGCTAAAGACTGTGTGATAAGAATGAAAAAACTACTGCACAGTGCACGGGACAATCAGTTTTTCAGAAGTATTTCAAAACTTTCTTTAAACTGCAAGTTAGAGACTTGTACAACCTCAAATCTAAATGAAAAATATAAACGTTGTATTGTTTATATACAATACTGTTCGTAGATCAGTTATCAAAAAATGCTGACCTTATCTGTTTGTGTATAGTTTGTACTATTGCTGAAACTGAAACTGTGCACATTCAGGTCTCAATTCAGGTCTCTTGACAACCCATGGCTTACAACAAACATAAACAAAATTGAATAGGAGCAGGTTATCAGCTGAAATTGCGATCAGCTTGGAATAATTGTCATTTTCTGCTAAGATTTTCTGTTTCAATTAAATAAAAAGGCATAGAATTTACCACTAGTCTTTCACGAAATTTAAAATAAGTTTTCTAGCAGCAGAAAGTGTTTGGGAATTTGGAAATGTGTTGGATGATTTTGTGTGAAAAACCATAAATGATTAAGTTTGCTCTGCGTAGACTTCTGTTCGGCTGATTGTGTTTTAAACTGGTGCCTGCAGTACTGCCAATGCTTATCCATTATTCTGAATCAATATCAACCAAAGATAATCAAGTTAAGGACAATCCGAAATGGCGGGAAGATGGAGCTTGACAATTTGACAGTTTTATTGTGACATGATCATGAAAAGTCACTCAATAATTATAATAATAAAAAAATCATATATTTGTAGTTCTTTTAAAAAGAAAAAAAGCTCAATTAATTCATTTCTGCCACTGTTCTTCAGAGGACTCTCGATACAGCAGGAGTCTCTCTGTCGTATGCTGCGGCAGCCGGCTTCTCTGAGCGCGAACAATACGGGACGCCAAAGGAAAACAGTCTCCGAAATCCTCCCTGAAGATGCCGGACCGCCAACAGAGTCCGGCAAACGCTTTGTAGCTGAGCGAAGCGTGCTGCTCCTTTCCAGAAAGACCTGTAAAGAAACGCCATCCTCAGGCAAGGGTTCTGATAAATACCGATGCAGCTCCTGCACTATTGACGACTGTAAATCCGCAGTTTTGTCACAGCTCATTTCTGCAGCAGTGTATGCGTCCCCTAACGCCGACTCTACAACCGAAGACACGCGCTGTTTAGAGGAACAAACAGCAAGGTGCTTTTGAATTGCTCTTTTTCACAGTCGAAAGGTTGGAGCTTAATTCGTGGGTCCAGAACGGTGGCTAGCAACAGATCGCTTCGCAATATTAGAGGCTGGAAGTAAGAACGGAGACCACAGCGCAAGGCTGAGCAGAAGAGGCTGAACTTTGTGTCCTTGATCTCTAGTGTTTTATCCAGTCCGATGATGGATGGACGATGAGGGACAGGGTTATGCTGTCGTCCTGAAGCAACTGGACCACCTCTTCAAAAGGCTCCAGCAAGGCAACCATATCCACGACTTGCTCGCGCGCAACATGAATTGCTGGTGGAGAGATGTGGCAGTGGTTTGCCTCAGTGCGTGCCTGAATCAGAACAGCCATCACGGTGTCCCAAACTGACTCCTGCATCATTTCTCGAATGACATTGATGGTAGAGTTCCAGGTAAGACTACTTGTGCTGTAAGAGCCACATAGTGAGAGCTTACACTTCTTGGTAAGAACATCAAGCCAGTAGGGACTGCGGCGAAAAAAAGACACTACACTTTGTACCTCAAAAAGTATTCGCTCAACCACTCTTGACTTCCTCAATGCGCCCTTTATTACGCAATGAAGCAGAGTGGTTATGCAGTCCAGATGCTTGGTGGATGACATCTCAGCTATGGAGAAATCATCAATGGCGACCTGATCGTCAAGAAAACGCAATAATTCATCTTCGTCCGGATCGTACTTCTGTGCAGAATACATGATTTTGTAGTCACAGAAGAGATCGTGTGTAGTAATAGTGTTCTTGGCTTCGTGGATCATACTATAACCAATGTTATGTGGGAAAAGCCCATAGCTTAACAGAACCGATTCAACTTCGCCAATTCTTGTCGTATTCAACTCTTTACTCGGCAAATGACGAAAAGCCACAGTGGGCCTGTGAAGGTTCCAGTCGTCATCGAGAAAGTGCAACTGGACAGCTAGAAGAGTTTCTGTGTGTTCGTTCGCCCAGATGTCGGCAGTGACGTGAACAACATTATGGCCTACGCTCAGAGACGCACAGTTCCTGAGCTGCCGGATCAGCTGAGGTTTGATGGTCTTCTCCACTTCATTATACAGGTGTGACGCTATCGTCTGCTGTGAGAGCTGTGGGTATTGAGGGCCAACTGAACTCATGAATTTACGAAACCCACAGCCTTCACAAAAGTTTAGTGGAAGCATGTCCTCAGCAATCATTTGCAAAACATCATCAACGTATGCTTTATGTTGAGGGGGCACATTGGGAGGGCTGCTGGAGCTGGAGGGTGAAGAGGAGCAATGGTAGAGGGGCGGACCGTTGGCCTTCAAGCTGTTTTCGAAATACATGCTCTTCTCCGGTTTCGTTTTAGACAATGGTTCTGGTGTGCTCTTCAGCTGTGGATTGAGATCAAACATTAAAAATGACTGTGTAGCCACTTAAAAACATTAACTTCTTCAACAGCAGTGACACAATAGTCTGACATGACATTTAAAACATCAACACGGCCAATTGACACTAGTACTTCATAGTTCATCCATATTTCACTTAAAAAAATAGTTTTGTTAAGGATTAGGGTGACCCGGTGGCTTAGTGGTTAGCACTATCGCCTAACAGGGCCTGGATGGTTCGAGTCCGGGCTGGTTCAGTTGGCGTTTCTGTGTGCATGTTCTCCCTGTGTTGGTGTGAGTTTCCTCCACAGTTCAAAGACATGCACTATAGGTGAATTGGGTAAACTAAATTGGCCCCAGTGTATGTGTGTGAATGACAGTGTTTGGATGTTTCCCTCTACTGGGTTGCAGCTGGAAGGGCATCTGCTTTGTAAAACATGTGCTGGAAAAGTTGTTGGTTCATTCCGCTCTGGTGACCATTGATAAATAAAGGAACTAAGCCAAAGGATTAATTGCTTCTATTGTTATTTTTAAAGGGGAAATGAAGCACTCAGTCAAGTTAACCTTATTTTGTACATTAGATTCCACTTTAATGAAAATATATTAAACAAACTCGATTAATGTAAGCATTTAGCAGAAAACGAGTGTTTTACTATAAATTTTAGACCTAGGGCGCAGCCATCTTGGAATTTCGCTGTGTCTGACGTCACGGGGTTGGTTTAGTTTCTCTCGCTGAACAGAAACAATGGAGGTAAAGGAGACTGTAAAGTCTAATTTAACCCAATGTGTGAAGTTGTGCCCGTAATATAAAAGTATAAATATATATTTATTGTATTTTCTTTTTTTTCCCTTTTAATTACTGATCATTTGATGCGCTTTGATTCACTATCTGTATTACGCTGCCTGATAGCCTGTCTGGGTTTCCACCATGATTGTAACGGACTGAACACAGACACTGGATAGCCTAATTTAACCCAATGCATGAAGTTGTGGACGAGCACCACGGAAGCTGCTGCAATACAACAATACAGGCATTTAAGTGTCTTCAGTTGTGTCTTTTCTTTTGTTAATACTGTTCGCTTAATGCGCTGTGATCCTCTCTTGCGCGCTGCCTGACGAGGGCATTTACATTCAGACTAATGCAACAATTAAAGTCATACATGACTTCACACTTTACTAAGTCACATCTGTGTGGGTTATGTCAAGAACATATTCCCTTACCAAAGTCGATCAATTCGATCTCTCAACCTGTATGAAGGATAAAAACCCGCCATAAGAAACTGCGCTGATCTCAGTTTAGTTTGAACACAAGCAGATGTGAGGGAGGGTAGCAGTAAAAAGTGAAAGTACCCGACCCCATTAACAGGAATAACTGAGTTGCAATGGTTACTGCAGTAAACAAAGCAGCAAGATGTCAAGTCTAGCAGGATTTTAGCAATTTTTATCATTTAATCTGCAGATATTGGGATGCAGTGTAGTTTAGGCAAACTTTGGCCCAATCCCAATTCTACCCCTTAGCCCTTCCCCTTCATTTTGCGTGTTCACGTGAAGGGTTAGTGGTTGTCCCAATTCTCTTTAGCTTGAAGGGCTAAGGGGACGGGGTAAAAAGCCCTCAAAAGTACTCGAGATAGCAGTCGAAACCAAGGGGTAAGAAAATTTCCCAGAATACACCAGCCACAACGACAGAATGGCTGAACCCGGAAATACGGAGAAGCACAAATTATTATTTCTTGTTACTATTACGAATTTTTACGACAAACAAGCATGTCTTATTACATTTATAATGGCGTTCACGTTTTACCATCATGTTCAAAAAAAATAAATAAATAAATAAAAAAAAAATAAATAAAAAAAGCTAAATTTGGCAATCTATAATCCATAATAATAACTCCTGTATAGCAGTCTTACATCATTCTAACACTCGATGACACTCGAATACCCTGTCAGTAATGTCTAGTGGCTGGAAATTAGCTTTTTACAGTGTCTGCTATAATGTTAATGTTGTTTCGTTTGTTTACATTGATAAATATAGCCAGTGTGTAAATGCACAGCACAGTTATGAGCTTATTGCCACATTGTTATAACATACTATGAGCCTTCTGTGATTTCCTGAAGAAAATAATTACGCAACTGGAATAACTACGGCAGTCGCGATCATCTGATCTCATATGAAGTAAGTGAACACGATGACGTATGATGACATGTGCTGTAGTGCTGTCCCATTTCTTAGGGGTAAATTTTGAAGCCCTTCCCCTTCACACTCTGTTTGAAGGGCCAAAGGGAAGAGAAAGGGTACAAAAACAGAATTGGAATTGGGCCTTCATCACATTAACACAAAATGTAATACCTTGAAAAATATTTTTTAAGGGTTTTAAATTTCTCTAAATTGATTTATCAACTTTTAGGCCCATTCCCAATTCTACCCCTTAGCTCTTCCTCTTACCCCTACCCCTTGTTTTGCGCGTTCACATCAAGGGGTAGGGGTGTCACAATTCTCTTTGGCTTGAAGGTGTAGGGCTAAGGGGAAGGGGTGAATACCCCTTCGAACGAAGATTTTTCAGGACCACAATCGAAACCAAGGGGTAAGAATTTCCCAGAATACTCCAGCCACAACGGCAGTATTGCTGAACCCGGAGATAAGGATATCCACAAATTAGAATTTTTGTCATTATTACGAAATCTTATGACAAACAAACACGTTTTAATATATTTATAACCGCGTTCATGTTTTACCGTCATGCTTTAAAAAAAAACAAAAAAAAAAAAACGCTAAATTTCTATAATCTACGCTAAATCTATAATCCCTATTAATAACTCCTGTATATCAGACCCACAACATTCTGTCACTCAATGACACTCGAATACCCTGTCAGTAATGTCTAGTGGGTTGAAAATAAGGGGAGGGGGGGAGGGGTGGTAGGGGTACCAAAATACAATTGGGATTGGGCCTTAATACTTTAAGAACACCTTCTATTTACACAAACATTGTAAAAGCGCTATACAAATAAAGGTGAATTGAATTGAACAACGGTGCAAGGTAAAGCCATACGATACCTTTTCAGGACTGGACGAAGTAGAGGTTTCCTTGGACTTCTGGTGGTATCCAAGATCACTCAAATCAACACTCTCCATCTTATAGGTGCCCCTCTCCATTTTACGCTTTAAGGTTGAATACCAATGGTTCTTGATTGAATTATCAGTCCTAACAAACATACCAAATGCTGGTCAGTTCCAGTGCCTTACTAGAACAATTTACAATCTACAGTTGGACTTTAAACTGAGAACAATGCTTAAGTTAGAACAGTAATTACTATTAAAATCAAAACAAATAACAAGTGCATACATTTTTAACATTTATATAAAGCATTCACCCCACATTCTCAATATTTACATTTTTTTTAATCCTCAAATTCCAGATTTCTAAACAGTTGGCTCTCAGCCATTTATGTACAAAAGCTGATTCATCTACACATCTCAATTTAAAACAAACTGAGACTTATGACTGGTTTTGTGGGCCATGGTCACATATTTCAATAATAAATAAACTGAAAAATGAACTAGAAGTCATAATTAAACATCACAAAGGAGGCTAAATTCCCCTACTCACATGAGGCTACACAGAATATAGATCATTATAAAAATTCTAGTTCCCACTTGAAAATTTCTTGCAGATGAATAGTCAATCAAACGACTTCTGTTTACATAAAGCAAAGCTGCCTTTTAAACATGCAGTGCTATCATCATTCAAAGCATTTTACAGGTTTTGCATATTCATGACTGTGCATTTAGTAGACTCTATATTATAAAAGTATATATAAATGAGGAATCAACTATTTGTATGGTTTACAACTATTAAACTGTGGAATGGGCTTAAATGGATAGTTCACCCAAAAGTGGAAATTCTGTTATCATTTACTAAACCTTTACTTCCTCCAAACCTCTTTGAGTTTCTTTATTTTGATCACAGCTATTTGGAAGAAAGCAGGAAACCTGTAACCACTGACTTCAGTAGTATTTGTTTTTATTTTCTAGGGCTGTGCAATATGATGATTTATTATTATATGGACAAAATTAAAAGTCTATCATTTCATATTATGCTCTATTTATTTCATGGTGTAACTAAATACTTTGTTTACAGTCATACTTTTTCATAATTTATGAGTGCAAAATTACACGCCATTACAACGTTTACATTATATTTAGCAATTATTTGTTTACTTTTATTTTGCACTTGTGATCATTAGTTGCTGAAAAGTGTTTGACATTTTATTGATATTTATTTTACATTTCTACGTTTAATCAAATATTTTTCCTGAAGTTCACATATGAAGAAGTCCATTTCTTTGAAAGTATATACTTTAAAATGTAACAAAGAAATAATATTTTACATTTGGTCAATATATAAATGAGCTGTTTAAGAGATTGAATTGAAACGGCACTAAATTGTTATCAGGATATGAGATTGTCATATCACGCAGCATACAAAAAATTTGTTTGTAACACTCTTCAAACATTCTTTTGTGCTAAACAACTAAAAAAGAAACTCATAAAAGGTTTAGAACAAGTGTGGGTAAATTTTCATTTTTGGGTGAACGGTCTCTTTAAAATCGTTTACAACCAGAAAAAAAAAAGTTATAACAAATTTTATTAAAAAAACGAAAAGAATCAAATAAAATACATTTTCTCTTTGCCATGATGACAGTAAATAATATTTGACTAGATATTTTTCAAGACACTTCTATACAGCTTAATGTGACATTTAAAGGCTTCACTGGGTTCATTAGGTTAACTAGGCAGGTTAGGGTAATTAGGCAAGTCATTGTATAACAATGGTTTGTTCTGTAGACAATCAAAAAAATATATAGTTCAAAGGGGCTAATAATTTTGACCTTAAAATGGTGTTTAAAAAAATTAGTAACTGCTTTAACTCTAGCCAAAATAAAACCAATAAGACTATATATATATATATATATATAATGAAATAATACCTTCCAGGAAGAAACTTTGCAATTTGTGCCCAACGGGATCCCAGCATACAATGGCAATTTATGATTATTAGATCCTCCGCTGCTGTCCAGGGTGTCTTGATGACAGATGGGTCCAATGATTATGCCATCGCTCTCTGCATTGTTTTCCTCTTCCGCCCTTTAGGTTCTTTGAAATTGTGCTCCATGACTTGTCACCATACAAGGACACCAGCTGAATAGCTACACAGAGAAGAAAACATAGGTTAGGTAGGGGTTAGACTTTAGATGTTTTAAAGGGATAGTTTATCCAAAATGAAAGTCAGCCATTTACTCACTCTTTTGTTGAACACAAAAGAAGATAATTTGAAGAATGCTGGTAGACATTGACTTCCATAGTATTTTTTCTTATTCTGAAACTCAATCAGCAACCAGCATTCTTCAAATGATCTTCCTTTGTGTTCAACAAAAGAAAAGAAAAGTTTAAAACCAGATGATGGAGGGTAAATGACGAGAAAAGGTTAATTTTTGGGTGAACTATCCCTTTAAGCTTTACTTGCTCCATTTATGTGACTTTTGAATTCCAATGTGCTTGTAAACCAGCGTGTCCAGTTCTAACACTTAATTTATTATTCACCTTTTCATCTTCTTCCTTGGTCCAGGTTCCCTTAACAAGCTCCGGGTCTAAGACAACCGTGAATCTGTATTTACAGTCCTGTGCAGAGCGTCCCTGTCAATACACATTCACAAGTCCATGTCAACAACAACGAGTATTGTCATGACAAAATCAATTTCATTAAAAATAAACAATAAAAAAACAACAAGATAAATTTAGATATTTTTTATATTAATATATGTGATAAAAGCTCTTAACATATATCCTGGAAGAACTTATGAATGTCCAATATGACATCTAATAAAAATAACTTGATCAAATCTGGTCTTAAAATGTGTTTATAAAATATAAAATATCTATGTAAAAAGGCCAGCATTTTCTTCATATAACTTATTATACACGTCCATGTATCCCACTTACTTAAAATACAAACTTTGATGATAGGTCTGATCTCTGAGCCAGGAAATAAGCATCGATTTCAATGTCTCAAATAAGTTCAACCACAAATATTCACACACTTCTTTCAGTATTTATAAATGTAAAATCACTCACAGGTAGAGAGCATGCAATCAGTTCCCACTGTCTCCTTCCATGCTTCCCCACCAGGGCTGCAAGACTTTCATCCTAAAGGGTAAGCCATGAAACAAAAGCTTATTTCATTTAAAAATAAGCTTGTTTGTACACAAAGGCTGAATCTCAAGAGATCCTATTTGACCAAAGGGAGTATTCTCTTTTTTATAGGGACTTAAAGTTGGCTTAATAACAAACATATTTTTTAAAACGGACATTATTGTCTTGACAAATAACATTTAAATGACAGCATAAAAAAAAAAAAATCACATGAACTATAAAAACCTATTCCTTAAAAGGAACATTGTATAAGTCTCATTTTAAAGGTCTCCTAGAGTTAAACAGTTCACTTGAACCATTTTTGAATCCATTTCAGCCAATTTCTTAGCATGAAAAATTAAAACAGATTTGGACCATTAGCAAAAAAAAAAAAGTTTTGATAATTTTCCTATTTAAAGATAAAGTTTTTTTATGTTATTACATGATGTAACTACAGAAGACTCAAGCTTTATATCAGGAAAAATTATCAAAACTCTTTTTGAACTAAATGCTAATGGTGATATCTGATTCAATTCACTATACTACGCTAAGCTAATAGTGACCCCATCAAGACATCTGCTGGATGGATTCAAAAATGGTTCAAGTGTTTAACTCTAGGAGACTAGAGTTATAAAAATATTAATTAAATAATAATAACAATTTAGTTCAGTGTTTCCCAACCCTGTTCCTGGAGGCACACCAACAGTACATATTGTTGGATTGTCTCCCTTATCTGACCCATTAACTTCAGGTTTTGGAGTCTCTTCTAATCTTCTGATGAGTTGATTCGGGTGTGTTTGATTAGGGAGAGGTTGAAAATCTGTACTGTTGGTGGTGCCTTCAGGAACAAGGTTGGGAAACACTGATTTAGTAAGCTCACCTCTGCTGATGTCCATTGCTCTTTGTTCGCTCAGTATCCTCATCCATCTCAGCCTCGAGATCAGTCCCACACTTAGTTTAACATTTACTTTAGTCTCCATTATGCTGCAAATCCAGAGAGAGGAATGAAACAGGACGCAGAATTGTGATTAATATGCTTGAATGCAACATTTGGGTTTAATCTGCTTTTACTGCACACAACCATTATTAAGCTCAGTAATAGGGCTGCATGATATTGCAATAAAATCTGACATGGCAATATTGTTAACTTTAACTTTTGTACTAATATATATTGTGATGTGAATAAATTGACTTAAACAGCTTTATTTGAAAACAATTCTTAATTTTAGATTCATTGGGGTGATTTGTAGGAGAGTGCGTCTCGAATAACATATAACAATTAAATTTCCAGCATAAATAAAAACAATATAGCACATAATAAAGTGAATTATAGTTTTCTAGAGAGTCTAACAGTTTTTAGGTACAAATATTGAGTAATATACAGTTAGACATAAATGTAATCTTGCTTAAAGTTACAAACATAATTTTGGCCGGATGCTGTGACTATTGCGGATGCACACTAGGCATGTGCCGTTATCACATTTTCATGCTGCGATTAATTGATTGAGCTTTTATCACGGTATAACGGTATTATCACGATATTTTACTAGAGAAACAGGTAAAAAAACACAAAAAACTTCAGTTTCGTCAACTTAGTAACTTTAATAACTTTTTAATTAACTAAAAGTACTTCAAACATTTAAATACAAATAAATATAAATAAAACAATACACAATATAAAAGTAAACTTGAGCAATTATATCAAAGTGAATGTGCAAAGGGAAACCGTCTTCGATCAGCAATCCCTCTGCATTTTTTTGGAACCCAAAATATTTCCAAACCTCTGACTTTTTTTTTGAAGGGGGATAAATTGTCGGCAGCGTTCCTCCTTCCGCCACGCTCTTCTTCGTGTGAGGATTAGAGAGCGGTGGCAGCGGTGGCAGCGGCGGCGCGCACACAGTGCTTCTACATGTGGGGATTGGTTTACATCAGAGTGCGCATCAGTTCTGCGCAGCATATACGCAGTGTTTGTTCAAGCAGTTGATGGAAAATAAGCTAAGGCGCGTTCTAAGAATATAAATTCTGATCTATTATTTTTTCACGGTATTTTGAAGTGCCCGCGATAACAATATCGTGCATATTCATTACCGTGATTTATCGCATTACCGAATACCGGCACAAGCCTAATGCACACATTGTGATATCGATGCTTAAACGATATATTGTGCAGCCCTACTCAACAGTGTTTAAACCTATTCAGTAAAACTGTTGAAGCCTGCTATATACTTCAATAAACCAGCAACTTGCAAGACTGGAAGCCTGTTTTTTAATAAAATGCTAATCATTACTATTAGGCACTAAAAGAGAACAGAGACAAACAGGAATCAAATCGAACATGCAACTTACCTTCTCTTTTAAGCAGCGCCACTTCTATAATACGACTCAAATGAACCACTGGATAAGTTTAGTGAACCTAAAATTTGGAAAGATTCACCTTAGTCCAACAAATAAAACTATAATGTATTTACAGCATAACATATCTGTGATTTTGAAAGGAATTTTAAAATTGTTGTTTAATGTTGTTTTTCTGTTTGCCTCAACACAAACTGCATGCTCACTGGTTTACTTGTGATCACTGATTTGATAGTTTGTGGAAATTAAGGTATTTAAAGGCTTAATTTTGCATTAGGTTTAAAAGTTTTACAAAATTTAACTTGCGTAAAACTGGAGGCGGTTCTTCACATGTGGATGACTTGTTTAGCTAAATTGGTTATTGACGATTTGACACAATCAAGGAGTTGTAGTCATTTTGTAGTAGCTAAAACTGCTCGGGAGCAGGCTTACTTCATATAAACAGGATGATTGTCAGCTTAATCAAAAGTGCTACTCAAATATGTACCAACTGCTGGTATATTCTTACAATAGTAACCTATACATCATCTACACTAAATTGGGGAAAATAGCAAAATAGTAATGTTTTTTAATCAACATTTACTATCTGTATGATAACAGACATGGTTACTATTCTGGGGGGTTGACGCAGTAAAGCAGTCAGTCAAGGTTTACGTTTATTTTGTAAATTGTTTTTCCACTTTAATGAAAATATATAAACAAACTCGATTAATGAGTCCGTTAATGACCGCAAAAACAACCCTGTGAAATTGAAAAAAGTCACATTAAGCGTTCACCGGAAGTTTAATCATTGGCTTTAAAACTCTACCTGTGCATAGAGCCCATTGCAGATTCGCACACTGCGATATCGATGCTGAAACGATATATCGTGCAGCCTTAGTATGCGGTAAAACCATAGACATATAATAGGTCTATGGTTTCATCGTCCACTACATAGTGTTTAGAGAATAAAGTAATGGACATCTTGTGTGTGTGTGCGCACTTAAATGTGCCTGAAGTAGTGCATGCAAGACATTATTGCGCTAAACGAAACATGAGCCTCTGTAACTCATGTCATATTTTACTGGAATAATCTATTTCATGATATTCCTTGGGAGATTATGTGGTCTCTACTCAACAAATTTGTAATCAAAAACAAGGTTAAAGAGGTTTCCTTCAAATTGCTACATCGAGTAGATATATATATATATATATATATATATATAAATGCTCCTGAAAAGGAAACCCCTTTCTTTCCTTTTAGTTGAATCTGTCGATCATCTTTTTTGGGAATGTGCCCATGTCAAGATTTTTGGGAAAGAATATTGTGTGTGTGGTGTGTGTGTGTGTGTGTGTGTGTCTCTATTTTTTTCTTTTTGCGGCTCACCGGCCCTGCATGCATTGCTTGACATGAATGAGATAAACTGCGATAATAACTGTGCTGTTCTCACAGGTGGTGTTTGATATTGCACAGATGCTATTGACATATAACTTATCATTTGCATACGTCATATTAACCGCATGAACAGTCTTTTATGAGCTGCAATATTAGTTCATCTCAGTATACATCGTGACGATTAATGAAGGATTAATAGAACATCTCGTGTTTAAAATGTGTAATTAGATGTGCACAACACTGTTACCTAAAAACTCTGTCACACCGGCTTTATGGTGAATGCTTTAGTCATTTTCATAGCGGACTTAACCACTGGAAGTCCTTTTTATCCACTCTTCGAAGAGTGTAAATGTACTGGATTGACATTCATTACATGATCACTAATAAGATGTGCGACTATTTGCAACTTTAGGTGGTTTCTAAAACTAAATCTGTCAGTGTTGTTCATTCTCATATCCAGACCTTTACATTTTCGCGGCTTTAGCTCCCTGTCATCTGAACTGAGTGATGGACAGCTGATATTAACCAATCCTTTCGCGTTCTGTTCTAGAGCGTGGGCCAATAAGAAGAGCTTGCAGGCAGGGCAGGCATTGCGGGCTTTGTTTACTGCAGCAAGTTGACATGTCAACTGTTTTAAACTATTCCTGAGCGCTGCGTTTGGCGTTTTTTTTTAGGTGCAAAAGATCATAATGTGTGAATGACATTTTGTGCTGTGAAACTGGGTTGCACGGCAACAATTTTATGAACTCACACAAATATGAACTCGGGCACATATGGGACCAAAACTGTCGCAGTTTTCGAGCCCTGAATAGGTGCTATCCTACAAAGGTTTTATTTTCTGAAGATTTTGATGTAAATTGCTCCTTCTGTGATCACCAAACTGAAGATCTGTCTCACCTTTTTGGAATTGTGATATACCAAAATTTTGGGGAAAAATGTGTTAGGCAGGGGCGTTGCTAGACATAAAGCTATAACAGGGGCACGCACCCCCCTCAAAAAAAAATACAAATTTAATTAAATATCTATATATATATATATATATATAAATATATATCTATATAGCTATATATATATACCCTAAAATATTTATTATAAATAAATAAAAGTATTATTGTAAGTATACAATTATTATTCTAAATAAATACCAGAAATTAAATGTAACTGGAAAGGCAACGCAATGACACAACTGGAGTGATGCTAAGATCATTTAAGAAATCTTTTGCATGAATAATAATTTTATTTGAATGGATTTCTCTTGACATTTCTATAGAACGCAAAAAAATATGTTTTATAGAATTATCTGTTGTCTTGGCGGAGAATTAGGTTTATTAAGTCTTTACCTCCCTGACTCATCATGCCTCCTTTTTACTTCATACAAAAAAAACAATCTATCAGGAGGCCTGCTTAGTAAGATCACCCCATTATTAAAACTTTAGTTTTGTCGACTTGCAAAACTCACTGTGTGCCGACACCTCAGCATAAAAGCTGTTACACCGGCTTCACAACGCATGAGCAGCGCATGAGCAGCAAGTACTTTTTCGGCGTGCATGTTAACAACCGGGACTCGCACCGGGAGAAGAGCAGCGCGTCCAGCAGGAGCTGTGTGT
>NC_079457.1:44664870-44669870 GCF_903798145.1 Danio aesculapii
GAGGCGCACAGGTATGGTTCTCTGCGCACATGCAGAGATGCATCAGTTTGCTTTTTGATTAAGCACATTGCTTTCACCAGCGTTGGTTCGGCTGCGCATAGAGAATAACGTCTTTATTCCGGGATTACCACTCTTAATAAACACTTTGCATATAAAGTAAATCATATCTCAATGCATTTACTGGGGCACTGGAGATTTTTACTGGGGCACGTGCCCCAGTTAATTTGGTCTAGCATTGCCCCTGGTATTAGGTATAATTAGTGGTATAATATGCTAAAATATGAAGATGTTATTTTAACATATAACCATCAGAATGAACATCCAGATGTTTTTTTTATATTCATTCATTCATTTTCTTTTCGGCTTAGTCCCTTTATTAGACCGTAGTCGCCACATCGGAATGAACTGCCAACTTTTCCAGCACATTTTTACACAGCGGATGCCCTTCAAGCCGCAACCCATCTCTGGGAAACATCCACACCACTCATACACTATAGACAATTTAGCCTACCAATTCACCTGTACCACATGTCTTTGGACTGTGGGATAAACCGGAGCACCCAGAAAAAACCCACACAAACGCAGGGGGAACATGTAAACTCCACAGAGAAAGGCCAACTGACTTAGCCGAGGCTTGAACCAGCGACCTTCTTGCTGTGAGGCGACAGCACTACCTACTGTGCCACCGCGTCGCCGTTATTTTATTTATTTAATCTTATATTTTTGGCCAAATATTTTATACACAAGCGTAAATTTTGTACGTGTAAACCTTCCTTCAGATTTTTCTTGAAGATCTAAATCTTTATACGTCTTTGACTTCTGAATGTGCAAACAAGTAAGCTGTAAAAACTGAATCTGTTTAAAAAGATACATTTCTGTTTTGCTCCCTGGCATATATTTTGATATGTAAATCTTTCATTTTGTTATCATAACAAAAAAATATAAATTAATTCAAAGAACTTCTGCATGTGTGTCGATTTCCTTAGTTGCGTTAATCCAAAGAGCATAGAATTGTGTTGATTCATGATTCTATGCTCTTTAGTTAATCTCAGTTGTTTGTTTCCACCGCGTTGCATTATGGGACAGCACTACGACCGTTAGCGAGTATCGCGTAATATAATCATTAATAAAAAAAGACGTAAGTTAACGTTACAGATAACAAACATCAATATATGCGTGATGAAACTGTTCTTAAACAACACAATAAAACAGCCAAAGTTAGTGCATTTTACAGACGACAGTGAGCGCTTTTTGACTGAACTCATGGTTAGCATTTTAGCTACATTTAAAGGAAAACTGACCACCAACTCACGACGTTAAACGTTACACCAAGCTATCATTACTCAGTAGACATTTTAAGGTTTGTAACAACGAATAATTAAGAATCAATCGATGAGATGTTTTGTATAAAACCGAATCTGTCCACAGCACATCACA
This sequence comes from Danio aesculapii, assembly GCF_903798145.1. Classification (NCBI taxonomy): domain Eukaryota; kingdom Metazoa; phylum Chordata; class Actinopteri; order Cypriniformes; family Danionidae; genus Danio; species Danio aesculapii. Next base: position 44,666,308 of record NC_079457.1, read on the forward strand.
CCAAAATATAACGAATATCCTCGACACGGCAGTTGGATCAACGGCAAACGTTAGTCTGCTTTTGCTGACAACTTGCTTAATCTGAGCAGTCATTTGTGGAGAGAGACACTTGGCTGCTAGTTGTTTTGATGCAGTGGAGAACATTGTAACAGTTTATAAAATATTTTAACAGTTGCATTAACGTTACATTCTCACCCAAACACTTACCCGTGCATGTCTCCGAGGTCGTCCAGAGTTTGCGACAATGTTACAGACAGTTCAGGAGGAAAGCGCACTGTTTTAAACGTATGTTGTGGAGTGTTGTTATGTATAATCGTCCACAGACTCTGTTTGTGTGAGTGGTTTTGTGCGCTTCACTTGTGTAACCTCCAACTGCTGCCCAGTGAGCCCGCGCGCACAGATTCTGTCTTCTAGTGCGTCATGTCTGCGCTCCGCCTTGCGCAGGACAACCGTTCACAGCAGCACACTCTTGTGTTTGCGGATAAATGCGCAGCAGAAAACGTTCGCGAACTTTATAGTTCGTTGTAATCAGTTCAAGTGTTTTCCATAACAGAGCAGAGGTTCCCCTGCTGAAAAAAACAGCATATGCTGGGAAGGTATGTTTGATGCTGGTATGCTGGTCTTGCTTGTTTTAATGCTGGTTTTGCTGGTCCAAATGCTGGTTTCAATGCTGGTTTTGCTGCCCTGCTGAAAAATCCAGCTTAAATCAGCCTAGGCTGGTTGGCTGGTTTTAGCTGGTTGACCAGCCTGGTTTTAGAGGGGTTTTGGCCACTTTCAGGCTGGTTTACAGCCATTTCCAGCCTGGTCTTAGCTGGTCAGGCTGGAAAATGACCAGCTAAATCCAGCTAAAACCAGCCTGGTTTAAGCTGGACATAGCTGGTTTTGGCTGGGCTTCCAGCCTGGCAAGGTGGTCAAGCTGGTTTTAGCTGGTCATTTTCCAGCCTACCCAGCTAAGTCCAGGCTGGAAATGGCTGTAAACCAGCCTGAAAGTGGCCAAAACCCCTCTAAAACCAGGCTGGTCAACCAGCTAAAACCAGCCAACCAGCCTAGGCTGGTTTAAGCTGTTTTTTTCAGTAGGGTGGTCTCAATGCTGATCCTGCTGGTCTCAATGCTGGTTTTGCTGGTCTCAATGTTGGTCTTGCTGGTCTCAACGCTGGTCAGGAGCAGCACTGAGACCAGCAAAACCAGCATTGAGACCAGCAGGATCAGCATTGAAACCAGCAAAACCAGTATTGAAACCAGCAAGACCAGCATACCAGCATCAAAACATACCTTACCAGCATATGCTGTTTTTTTCAGCAGGGTCTACATTAATTTATAGAGGTAAAGTTGGTTTTATATTCACACATTCGTTCATTTAGCAGTTTCTATATTGTTTGCCATGTTACTTTGAATGTTCAATCGGAATTAGCATACAAGGATGACTTTTAAACAACATTAACACTATCTAAACCACTGTGAACAATGTTGTACTTTGATAGTCATTTGCTGCTAATATGATGATTTCCCTATTTAGTATTTGCAAAATACTTTTGTGAAATTATATTATTAAGGAGAATGTCTGACTAACTTTACCTCTATATTAATTGAAGTGAGTTCATTAGAACCGTACGTGTTGGTTTATTTAAATAATGTATTGCCCTCTGTTGTGTTTCGACAGAAATGTTTGTCAGTACAATCCACACAATCGATATTTGTTGGGACAACATGAAGTTAACTTATTAGTTTTTACAAATTTAAGTGGACCAGACATAAAACAATTAAGTTGCCCGCCAAAAAACTCAAGATGTTTTGTTTCAGCTTATTTTAAATATGTAATTTGAACAAACAGCAAATATCTTTTTAAATGTAATTTCAGTTCACTGTATACAATAAATCAAATGATTATTGTATTAAATAGTAATCTAGCTCTGATATATTTTGGTAAAACATTTTGCTTCTCTTAAGTTGCGTTATTACTTAATGATTCATTATAGTAATGTATTTATGTTTAAGCTACTGTTTCTTTACTTAGTTTGCTTATCATTTGTTTACTTATTTAATTAATTCATTTAACTTAATTTGTATTTAGTTGGTTTAATCCAGTTTTCATTATTTTATTTAATAAAATGTTGGGGAGGGTGGCGCAGTAGGTAGTGCTGTCGCCTCACAGCAAGAAGGTCACTGGTTTGAGCCTCAGCTGGGTCAGTTGCCGTTTCTGTGTGGAGTTTGCATGTTCTCCCTGCGTTCGTGTGAGTTTCCTCCGGGTGCTCCAGTTTCAAAGACATGTGGTACAGGTGAATTGGGTAGGCTAAACTGTCCGTAGTGTGAGTGAGTGAGTGTGTATGGATGTTTCCCAGAGATGGGTTGCGGCTGGAAGGGCAAACATGTAAAATGGAAGGGTAAAACATGTGCTGGATAGGTTGGCGGTTCATTCCGCTGTGGTGATCCCGAATTACTAAAGGGACTTAGACTAAAATGAATGAATGAATGAAAATGTTGAGGTGATATATTTATATTATTATCTGCAGTATTTTTAATACATTCATTTTAGTAATTATACATTTCAAATGAAATCTGTATTTATTTGTGCCCCAGTTTGAAACCCCAAGCACACCCATACAGTTTTTCAAGTAAATTTAAGCTTTATCTGCTGCTTGAACACAAAAGTGTATTTAATTGTACTCTAGATGGCGCTGAACGATTTTTTTTACAGTCTATTGTTTCCCCATATAGTTCAAAATTTAGGAGAGATATCAGCAGCTAGGGGTGACACAGTGGCTCAGTGGTTAGCACTGTCACCTCACAGCAAGAAGGTTGATGGTTCGAGCCTCATTTCTGTGTGGAGTCTGCATGTTCTTTTGTTTGCGTGGTTTCCTCTGCATGTTCCGGTTTCCCCCACAGTCCAAAGATATGCGCTGTAGGTGAATTGAATAAGCTAAATTGGCTGTAGTGTATGAGTGTGAATGCAAGAGTGTATGGCTGTTTCCCAGTACTGGATTGCAGCTGGAAGGACCTCTGCTGCGTAAAACATTTGCTGCATAAGTTGGCGGTTCATTCCGTTGTGGTGACCTCAGATTAATAAAGGGACTAAGCTGAAGAAGCTGGATGTTATTGTGTTTTTAGCAATTTAATTCTTGTGAGAGTGGCAGAGAATCTATAATGTATAAAAAAATAATATTAATAATAATAATTCTAGCAATCTTAAAGTCAAAATCTTTATTTAAATCAGAATAATACATCATCTGGTTTCAGTTTGTGTCTATTGTCACAGACTGTCTTGTGAACCGTTCATTTAAAAACAGCTTATTGTATTTACTTAATGCCAGTGAACGTTAGACCAATGTATGATCTTATTAAAATCATTATTTAAGTCATACTGAAAAGATATATTTCAAAAACGTGTGTGACTGCAATCCCATAGAAATCTGATACACGGAAATATACACAATTTACATATGACACGCAAGTTCATATTTGGATTTTACATATATAAAATATATGCCATATATGAAACATTACAGAATGTTGCAAAAGTGGCTGTTTTTTTTTTTTTTGTGATGTGGGGTTTTATTTTATGAAAG
>NC_079457.1:44674870-44717370 GCF_903798145.1 Danio aesculapii
AACCATATTACTGTACCAATTTTAAGTTATTGACCTCTGAATATGCAAAAAACGCAATACAGCTATGTACCGTGCACTCTTGGCACAATTGGTGGCGCTATATGTCAGTAGTCTTTTAGGGTGCGTTGAATATCTCACTGGGGTCTTGTAAACAATGTTCCAATCTATCAGCAAACCCAATTCATACCACAATACTGTACCATTTTGTTATTGACCTCTAAACTTGCCAAAATCGCAATACAGCAAGGCAAAAACTGCATGTACCATTGCACTCTTGGACAATGGTGGCGCTATATCTCAGCAGTCTCTGAGGGTGCGTTGAATATCTCACTGGGGTCTTATAACAATGTTCCCATCTATCAGCAAACCCAGATTCATACCACATTACTGTACCAATTTTAAGTTATTGACCTCTAACTTGCCAAAAATCGCAATACAGCAAGGCAAAAACTGCTATGCACCATTGCACTCTTTGCACAATTGGTGGCGCTATTTCTCAGTAGTCTTTGAGGGTGCGTTGAATATCTCACTGGGGTCTTGTAGACAATGTTCCAATCTATCAGCAAACCCAGATTTATACCATATTACTGTACCATTTTCTGACTATTGACCTCTAAACTTGCCAAAAATCGCAATACAGCAAGGCAAAAACTGCTATGCACCATTGCACTCTTTGCACAATTGGTGGCGCTATTTCTCAGTAGTCTTTGAGGGTGCGTTGAATATCTCACTGGGGTCTTATAAACAATGTTCCCATCTATCAGCAACCCAGATTTATACCATATTACTGTACCATTTTCTGACTATTGACCGCTAAACTTGCCAAAAATCGCAATACAGCAAGGCAAAAACTGCTATGTACCATTGCACTCTGGGCACAATTGGTGGCTCTATATCTCAGCAGTCTCTGAGGGTGCGTTGAATATCTCACTGGGGTCTCATAACAATGTTCCCATCTATCAGCAAACCCAGATTTATACCACATTACTGTACCAATTTTAAGTTATTGACCTCTAACTTGCCAAAAATCGCAATACAGCAGGCAAAAACTGCTATGCCATTGCACTCTGGGCACAATTGGTGGCGCTATATCTCAGCAGTCTCTGAGGGTGCGTTGAATATCTCACTGGGGTCTTATAAACAATGTTCCCATCTATCAGCAAACCCAGATTCATACCACATTACTGTACCAATTTTAAGTTATTGACCTCTGAACTTGCCAAAAATCGCAATACAGCGAGGCAAAAACAGTTATGTACCATTGCACTCGGGGCACAATTGGTGGCGCTATATCTCAGCAGTCTCTGAGGGTGCGTTGAATATCTCACTGGGGTCTTATAAACAATGTTCCCATCTATCAGCAAACCCAGATTTATACCACATTACTGTACCAATTTTAAGTTATTGACCTCTGAACTTGCCAAAAATCGCAATACAGCGAGGCAAAAAAGTTATGTACCATTGCACTCTGGGCACAATTGGTGGCGCTATTTCTCAGTAGTCTTTGAGGGTGCGTTGAATATCTCACTGGGGTCTTGTAGACAATGTTCCCATCTATCAGCAAACCCAGATTTATACCATATTACTGTACCAATTTTAAGTTATTGACCTCTGAATATGCCAAAAAATCGCAATACAGCTATGTACCGTTGCACTCTTGGCACAATTGGTGGCGCTATATGTCAGTAGTCTTTTAGGGTGCGTTGAATATCTCACTGGGGTCTTGTAAACAATGTTCCAATCTATCAGCAAACCCAATTCATACCACAATACTGTACCATTTTCTGGTTATTGACCTCTAAACTTGCCATAAATCGCAATACAGCAGGCAAAAACGTATGTACCATTGCCCTCTTGGCACAACTGGTGGCGCTATACTCAGCAGTCTCTAGTGTGCGTTGAATATCTCATTGGGGTCTTGTAGACAATGGTCCAATCTATCAGCAAACCCAGATTCATACCACATTACTTTACCAATTTCAGGTTCTTGACCTCTGAACTTGCCAAAAATCGCAATAAAGCTATGTACCATTGCACTCTGGGCACAATTGGTGGCGCTATATCTCAGCAGTCTCTGAGGGTGCGTTGAATATCTCACTGGGGTCTTGTAGACAATGTTCTCATCTATCAGCAAACCCAGATTCATACTACATTACTGTACCATTTTCTGATTATTGACCTCTAAACTTGCCATATATCGCAACACAGCAGGGCAAAAACAGTTATACTATTGCACTCTTGTCACAATTGGTGGCGCTATATCTCAGCAGTCTCTGAGGGTGTGTTGAACATCTCATTTGGGTCTTGTAGACCATGTTCCCATCTATTAGCACACAAAGATTCATATTACATTACTGTACCATTTTCTGGTTATTGACCTCTAAACTTGCCATAAATTGCAATACAGCAAGGCAAAAAGAGCTGTACCATTGCACTCTTTGCACATTTGGTGGCACTATATCTCAGCAGTCTCTGAGGGTGCAATGAATTTCTCACTGGGGTTTTGCAGACAGTGTTCCAATCTATCAGCAAACCTAGATTCATTCCACATTACTGTACCATTTTGGTTATTGACCTCTAAACTCAATAAATCATAATACAACTATGTACCATTGCACTCTTGGCACATATGGTGGCACGATTCTCAACAGTTTTTGAGGGTGCGCTGATTATCTCACTGGGGTCTTGTAGACAATGTTCCCATCTATTACCAAACCCAGATTTATACGAAATTACTGCACCATTTTCAGTTTATTGACCTCTGAACTTGTCATAAATCGCAATAAAGCAATACAAAAACAGCTATGTATGTACCATTGCACTCTTGGCCCAATTGGTGCGCTATATCTCAGCAGTCCTTAAGGGTGCGTGAATAGCTCACTAGGGTCTTGTAGACAACATTTCAATCTTTCAGCAAACCCAGATTCATACCAATTTACTCGATCTATTTTCATTATTTAGATATTGCCTAATCAAAACACTTCGGGAGCCGCAACGTTACTCCATCCCATTATTTTCCCTAAATCATGCCACACTGGTGTCATTCCTTTGTGCTTGATTTGTGCCCTTAAAATAAACACTTCATTCATTTTTATTGTTTACATATTGCTTATAAAAACACTTCGAGATCCGCGATGTCACTCTCAATCCCATTATTTTCTCTAAATCACACCAAACTGATGACATTCGTTTCTGTTTACTCGATTTGTGCTGGATCGTGGAGTTAAATAAACACTTTATCGGTTTTAGTTGTTTAGATATAACCAAAATATTGTTCGGTGGAAATGAACATCGGATATTTATATTCGTTTACGAATTTGTTATTTTCTTTTCCTCACAGCTTTTGCTCGTTTGTGCTGCCAAAACATATTATTTGTAGGCCTAAAAAAATATTAGATCGTTTAGAGGTCTCTTGACCAGTTGCTCCCTATTTACCAAAATAGTCTTGTTTCCTTTGTGCTGGATTGTACCTAGGAAAGTTTTGTTAGTGCTGCTTCTAATATTAAAATATTAAATATTAAATTAAAGATAATGCCATCACCAGCCACCCCACATGTATGATATTCTAAAATATTTTACTTTGTATGTGCTGATATAAGTTTTGTTTTTGATGCTTTATTGTTTAGATATTAAAATAGCCTAGGCCAGTAGGTTATTCTGAGATCTTTTTTTTTTTAATCTAAAAAAGCGAGAAGCCCGACCAACATTTCCACACTGCATGCATTTCTTTTCGTCAAGTAGCCAGTTCTTTGCTGACGTGCTTTTTTTACGGAGGCTGCATGAGAGAAAGCACATCTTGTTTATTTTCTTTATTTTACAAATATGCAACTTTGATGTTATTGCGTGTACATATTTTCCATGGTTATATAACCAGGTTCTAATATTGCATAAGTGGGGGCATTATTTTACCGTGGTAAAGTGGAGCATTTCTAGGCAAGTTAAGGCTTTATTATTTAGTAATTAAATTTCATAGTTATAAAATACATTTAAATAATATTTTAACATTTTTAATTATTTATGATTATTTATTGCACCAAAGGTCATTTCAAAGGAACATTAAATGTTTGTAAACTTTTTAACTGCTTAATTTGTGTGTAAAGGCCTGATGTAAAAAGCTGTTGCTGTATTTGAGCTTTACAGTTTACAACCGTAAATCAGTTTACAGCATGTTACCGTAGTGTCTGAAAATGGTTAATTACTGTAAAAAAAGTAAACAGTTAACTACTGTAAACCTTTTAATTTTATCTAAATATTTTATTGATATTATATATATATATATATATATATATATATATATATATATATATATATATATATTATATATATATTATATATATATATTAGTACTATTGACATAAAAAGACACAATTACAAAATATTAACAAAATAAACACTCTTTATTTAAAACATTGGAGATGCTTAAAACATTTTTTTTAATTGTAAAAACATTACTTTTCAATCATTTAAATTATCTTATTTAAAAAAAAACATTTAAAATGACAAAGCACATGAACATACATGTAAAAAACTAATTTAAGTGTCTGACCTGCATATTGTTAAGAAAGCCAATTGTTCTTAGTACTACTGACATTACACCAGACACAATTACAAAATATTCAATTTTTTTAAACATTAATAATGCTTAAAGCACTTAAGGCAAATGTGCAAAAATTACATTAAGCATTAAAATCAACAGATTGGTAAGCTGAAATTGTTCGTATGTATGTGTGTGAATGAGAGTGTATGGTTGTTTCCCAGGGATGGGTTGCGACTGGAAGGGCATCCGCTGCCTAAAACATACACTGGATAAGTTGGCGGTTCATTCCGCTGTGGCGACTCCAGGTTAATAAAGGGATTGAAAGAAAATGTATGAATGAATGAATGAATGTTTTTAAGTCACAATAAACTAATAACATCTGCTGTCAAGACTACTTGATCATTTATTTTTAGAGTTGTGTACAGGTAAAATTGCAAATGCATAAAATTTAATCAGCACAAGATTCGAGCCCCAGCTGGGCCAGTCGGCATTTCTGTGTGGAGTTTGCATGTTCTCCTTGTGTTGTCATCGGTTTCCTCCTCCAGGTGCTCCAGTTTCAAATACATATATAAGTGAACTGAATAAACAAAATTGGCCATAGTGTATATGTGTGAATGCAAGACTGTGTTTCCCAGTAATGTGATGGGTTGCAGCTGAAGGGCATCCGCAGCTTAAACATATGCTGGATAGGTTTGATGGTTCTTTGCGTGGGTTTGCATGTGTGGACAGTTAGATGTCTTTTCCAAAAAACTTTAAACATTTATATTATTTGAAATAAAAACGGAATTTAATAAGGACTAAATAAAGAATAAAATACTTTATACCACTTTTTGGTGCCGAAGCCATGATCCGTCTGTGTTTATATCCTTGCATACCTTCTTTAAAAAAACAGTAGTGAAACTGGCATATTATCATTGCTATAAAAAGTATATTAAGTCGGTAACTTAGACAGTATGCAAAGTAATAATAAATATTGAATAAATAGCATAATGAAAAGAATAAGTGCGACCAAACTCAGTCATCAGGTCTAGTGCCCCTGTAACTTTCTTACATCAATAAACTCATTGGGTTTGAACACTCATACACTTGCACAAACATACAAAATTCACAAATACACATTTTCACGAATCAATTTATTGCAAAGTTTATGAAATAGAAAGAATGCAATTAAGAGTATTACATCTGTTAAATAATGAAAATATATTATATGAAAATATAAAATATTCTGTAAATATGCAAGAAAGATAGTCACAATTTTATGTAAGACCTTTTAATTTAATTAGGTAATTACATACACTAATATTAATGGACAGATTATACGTCCAATGAACCAATTTCAAGGCCGAATTAAAGATTTATTTTGAAACCAGTGATTATATGGTGTTGTGTGTGTGTTGTAGAGTTGCAATGATGAGTCACACACATGTCATTACAAAGTTCACGCACACACCAGCGCGTGGGTTTAACTTTGAACTGTTTTTGCATGGCAAATGTGACAGGATACATGTTAATTCCACTGCTGTATGGACATCCGTTACGTTTAATGTACAAAATACCTGATTTAAGTTCACAAACCAGGATTGAAGTGTCTTCTTTTATAATTGTACTGACACGCGCTGTGGCGATAAAGTAAAGACGGTAAAAGGATCATATTTTAACATCAGGAAATAAAAAAAAGACTTGCTGTCTTTATATCACTCCAATGAAAGTGGACACACTATACCTACACACAGTTCTGCCCAAACATCATGGGTGCCCTTTAAAAGCATTGATGATACCAAAATAGTTCTTATTGGTTTTACATTCATTTACAATAAAATAAACCTTTATATGAAAGTCTATTAAGTGAGCAATGATCCCATTCTGCTCACCATCAAAGACTATGGATCAGTGATGCCCAAAGTAGGGCCCACATTGTAACCTTTGATTTGGCTCATCATCCCATCTGAAAATAATGGAGAGGATTGGGGCGAACGCATTTAAGTGACCGATAGTATTTCAATTAAATGTAAATGAATCTGAGTTTTTAAGCATAAATACTATGACTTGACAAACAGAGGATTATGCAGAAGGCATCGGTGAGCACAATTTAAATATATAAGAATATATAAATATTAAGAGAACACAAATATAAAGCAATGTTTTCTAGATATTTTTAAATATTACTAAATAAATTTAAAAATTGTCAATGCGAACTATTTACTTTCGGCCCATCAGCTTTGTAGCACTTAATAAAAAAGTTTGGCCACCCCTGCTATAAATATAAAGTTGTCATTTACTTAGAATACTGCTGTCTGAAGGTGGGATTTTCTATTTATTATTTTAAAATACTGTGTTTCACGAGACATAACAACATAAGAGTTTGACTGTGATGACAGACTTTTCATTTTCAAGTGACAACTTATAAACCATGAAATATCTATTAGTTTATTAATTTTTTAATAACAAACTAGGCAGGTTTAATCAAATACTTCATTTATAAACCGATCAAAATGACTTCTCAACACCGCCGCGGTTCTTGTGTGAGGGAGAGAGAGCCGCGCTACTCACGGTGCCGACCGGAACGCCAGGACAGTAAAGTAAAAGTCTCTCGCTCGGCTGAGGTTCAGAGGAGTCCCTGCGGCTCTGCTTGACGGACACCAAACTGTGCACCGCATCCACTAACACACACAGCCCGAAAAACACCGCGTGCATCACCTGTCGACAAACAAAGCAGACCAAATGTAAGGATACACACCGTTTCCACAGCTGACAGCAGTGACATTGACGGGTTCAGACAGAACTGCTCATACCAGATTAATAAACGTCCGATATTTCCAGCGCCCTCCATAAGAGCGCAAACCCGGGTGTCTGTCTGCGGTCTGCAGGGAACAGTTGCTCCAGATAGTGAACAAATACCAGCTAAAGACACCCAGGTGGACTAGCAGCAACACCTTTGGTCCAAGTCTCGTGGAGGCAGCCATCGTTGGGCTCTGACGTCACCGGAAAGACAACGTCAACACAAGAGTTTCTTGTTTTGGTCAGTTTCACAGCAGGTTCTTTTCAGGAAATTGTTATTCACACAATTTTTCACCACATAAATGCATTATATGGAACAAGTCTGATATTAGAATTAGAAATAAATCTATTTCTATCCACATGGTTTAACAGGAATGTAATTATCTCTATTTTTGATAAGTCTGTTTTTGTCTTATGAACAATTTATGTCTAATTATAATTTTCCATTACCTTTTAAAGAATTTAATGCTGTGCAAAACAATTCCTTTAGGCCTAATTCAACTTATACAATCTCATTTAACGTTTAATGAAAATGTTATTAACGAACCGGTGCTAATTTTAAATGCAATAAGTGTATTTGATAAAAGTAAAAAGTAAAAGTAGGCTATTAATAATATTAATATATATTCTGTAAATTATCCAAATAAAAAGCATAATGTTCCTTAGGGCAAATTTTTACTGAGCATCCTTATTGACTTAAGACTAGAAAAAAGCCTGGTTATTACCTCATAAGTACTACAGTACATTCCCAATAAAAAAGAGGGTAATTTTAATTATTAATATTTAATTTCATAAAATATATCCAGTGAACAGTAATTTGGCAAAGTATTTGGAGGTTAAAAGTTTATAAATAAATTGCGCATTTTGTAAAAATGAAAGATGAAGCCCTGATTCACGTATTCTTTCAGTGTGAAAACAGGAAAAATAGGTATATAGGTGATTACATTGTTTCTTCCAGTCCCTTTCGATTACGGGATATTAGTTACTATAATGGTAAAACCAATACAGCAGAGAACTTCAATATTAACTTCTTTATTTTGTATGGGAAATATTTTTTCACAGACAAAAAAGTCTCGAATTCGCAGCCTAATTTTCACATGTTTTATTTGAAATGGATGTATTTATTTAATCTCTTAGATTGGTTAAAAACAAGTGATAGATTCTTGGGATTTACAATAATTATTCTGAAAAATCACGAATACATGAGTCCTCCTTTCCTCCTGCTGTATTTGTCTTATTTTTTTATTTTTATATTTATTTTTTATTTTGTTTTATAATTTTTTCATATGTATTTCAATATCATTTAAGCTCATATTACTATCTGTCATGATCACCAGCGATCCACTCCTGGCAGATCGCTGGTGAACTACATATATCACACTAACAACTACATTTCCCATCATCCCATTTCACACGTCTGGCTTGTTGATCACCAATGATGACACACACAGCTGAATCCCATCATCACTGATCATCCGGACTACTTGTACACCACACAGCCACCAGTTCAGGGCTGAATCTTTGTTGCTGCCACTGTTTGTTGTAGCAAGTGTTTCTAGTTCTTTGTTTTTGCTGCTGTATTTTGGACCCAAGCCTAGTCTTATATATGTGCGTTTTCTAGTGATGGTGAAATGAAGTTTTCTGAACCAGTGAAGCGTTCAACTCAATTGTATCGGAAAAAGATTCGTTACTCGAAGCTTTCCAAATCACTAGTGGTGGGCAAAGCGAGGCTTCGTGAAACACTGAACAGTTGAAGCAAATGTGTCGAAGCTTCGAAACGTTTCGAAACCCCACTCTACAGTGACGCCTAGTGGTCATTTTTATGTATTGCACTGGAACAGTTTCAGCACAAGAACAGTTGAGCAAATTGAGGTATTAAACCCCACTTTGTAAAATCACGTGCACAAAAGCACGTGCCCCAGTAAAAATCTCCAGTGCCCCAGTAAATGCTTTAAGATATGATTTACCTCATATGAAAGTGTATTTACTAAGAGTGCTAATTCCGAAATAAAGACGTTATTCCCTTTGTGCAAACCGAACCACTGGTGAAAGCAGTATAATCAAAAAGCAAACTGCCGCCTCTCGCGCCTCTCGCACGCGCTGCTCTTCTTCCAGTGCGAGTCCCGGTAGGTTAACATGCGCGCCAAAAAAAGCAGCCTACTTGCTTGTTACCGCCGCTCATAGCGTTGTAAAACCGGGCGTAACAGACTTTTTGTTTTGCAAGTCGACAAACTAAAGCTTAAACAATATGATGGTGATCTTACTAAGCATGCCTCATGATAGATTTTTTTGTATGAAGCAAAAAGTAGGGATGACGAGTCAGAGAGGCCAAGACTTAATAAACCTAACATTAATTCTCTTTCATGTGTCAGATAATCCTATAACACATGCTTTTTTTGTATTTTATTGAATTGTCTATAGATTTTCATTCAAATGAAATTAATATTTAAGCAAAAGATTTCTTAAATGATCTTAGCATATCACTCCAGTTGTCTTAAAATTGTTTTCCAGTTACATTTAAGATTAGTAAGAATATTGTACAATAATTAGAAGATAGATAGATAGATAGATAGATAGATAGATAGATAGATAGATAGATAGATAGATAGATAGATAGATAGATAGATAGATAGATAGATAGATAGATAGATAGATAGATAGATAGATAGATAGATAGATAGATAGATAGATTTGTGTCTAGCAACGCCCCTGTCTCTACCTTAAATTTGGGAGGAGAATGAAGAACAATTGAATTCTCCATTTACATTAGAGGATGTGTTCCAAGAAATCTTACACACGGCCTCATTTACTCTAATACGTCTTAGTTTTAAAATGACATTTTAGAACGAAAACGATCTACATCTACACTGGCGTTCACCTAGCATTTCTGAACAGCTCTCCATCCACACTATACCCGCTGAAAATGCACACCACACACAAACACACACAGTCATGCAAGGCAGCATACGCGCACGTCTTATAGCATAATTTTTGTGACACTGTACAACAAACACACTACGTGAGGGTTCAAATAAATAAACTACAGACTTTCTATTGATGGTTGCAAAAAAGAGGACATTTTATTATTAGAAAAAAGTTAGTTTACAAATCTATTTCTTGCCTTACTGCTGTAATATCATACATATTGTCCATAATGAGGTGGTACAAGAAAGTCTGTCTGGCCTAAAGAAAATCAATAAAAATAAAAAAATATTTGGGGGGGGGGGGGTGTTAAGATATCGTTAAGGTTTTTTCAAGTAAATTTTAAGTTGATTAAATAACCTGTAATCTTAACTTACATCAGTCAATTAAACAAAACCAGTTATTAGGTGTTACCAGATGACATGCAACTTGTAAGTTGACCCATCTCAGTTATTTGCTAAGGCTTGAGATCACACTAGAAAATGTATTTATATTGAAGAAGTTGCTCAAAGCTTGGAGTATGGATGGAAATTATGCATCACATATAAAGAAAGTAACAGACAAATAGCAGGGGTAAATCTAGAAGTCAAAATAATACAGGAAACCAAGGCAAACAACTTAAATTCCTACAGTGGTGATACCTACAAAACTTCATTGACTGTTTCAAATGCCAGTAGTTGATCTGTAGGAAGTCTTAATAGTTAATTACCAACGTTGACAGAGGTGATCAGTGTGAAACTCCAGTCTACAAACTGGCCAAAAAACTCCCAACTCAGGTTTTATGGCAGCAAAGAGTACAAATGCAAAATAAGATTGGAGAAATGGAGATTTTAGAAATTTAGTTTTCGTAAAAAGTGATTTTAAATTTAGTACTGAAGAATTCAATTCCAAAACAATTGAACCATAAGACTTTTAGGAGATGCTGCCAATTTTCACAATAATTTTTTACAATCAAGAGATATAGTACTATAGTCCAGCTCATTGTCTGCATTACATGTTTTTTACAGTGATTAAAGAGATCATCTTCAAGACAGGACGTCCTGTATAAAATTTGTACAAAATCTATACTAAAATCAAAGAGAAACACAAGTTACATTGTTATGAATACCTCCTCATGTACAGTAGAGGTGAATGAGCTGGCAGAGAAGCTGACTTAAACTTGCTCAGAGAAAAACTGTTGCTAGCCTATCAGTCATTGTTTACTTCACTAAATCAGTGTAATGGTGACGGGATTGATTGAATAGGCCTATTGATGGAAGGCTAGGGAATCAATTTCATGCTCCCTTGTAAAAGTATTTAGTAGTATTTTCAAAATACAGAAATACGGTATTTTATTTTGAGACATTTTGTGGCTGCTGTATTTATAGTTTATTTTTGATACACTTAAAATGTAGGTATTTAATAAATAAATAAATGGTTTTTATGTGTTCTTCCAGCCATCTTAGATATTTTCATAAGTCAATTTATAGTTCGATGCTAACTGACATAGCATCTTGCAGTAGAATATAGCTATAAAATGATAAGCTAGATGCATGAACTCACAGTGATTTAACTATTACAGAAACAGGTGTGACTGGCTATATCATATCTAGATAAATATGTCTAGATATGTCGTATAATTTACGTTTTTCTGACTAATTTGCATGTATTTACATTTATATGACGCACATTTTATAGATTACAGTTATTTTACTTCACCCAAAACTACACACATTTTATACTGTGAAAACAAATATTAGGCTTCATTAGTAGTTAGAACAATTAGTTTCGCGAAACCGCTGTATCATTACCTCATACTATGGAAGCCCGTTCCCGCCACTGAATCAAAAAAAATAATTGAAAAAAAAAAAAAAAACTTTAAAAAAAGATTAAGTCAGAATTCTGAGTTATAAAGTCAGAATTGCGAGTTATAAAGTCAGAATTCTGAGTTATAAAGTCAGAATTCAGAGTTATAAAGTCAGAATTCTGAGTTATAAAGTCAGAATTCCGAGTTATTAAGTCAGAATTCTGAGTTATAAAGTCAGAATTCTGAGTTATAAAGTCAGAATTCCGAGTTATAAAGTCAGAATTCTGAGTTATAAAGTCAGAATTCTGAGTTATAAAGTCAGAATTCTGAGTTATAAAGTCAGAATTCCGAGTTATTAAGTCAGAATTCTGAGTTATAAAGTCAGAATTCTGAGTTATAAAGTCAGAATTCCGAGTTATAAAGTCAGAATTCTGAGTTATAAAGTCAGAATTCCGAGTTATTAAGTCAGAATTCTTAGTTATAAGTCAGAATTCTGAGTTATAAAGTCAGAATTGCGAGTTATAAAGTCAGAATTGCGAGTTATAAAGTCAGAATTCCGAGTTACAAATGAGTTTCCTGTTATGCCGACTGGCCATAAATGGAGTTTTAAAGACGCATGCACATTAGCTCATAATCACAACATAAAGCCTATATCTGACTTTTTAATGTTTATCACGCTTTCTAAAAGGAAATATATAGTTGAACTAGGCTGTCTATTTATTCGTATGGATTTGTTCTTTTTTAATTATTACCATTTGGTCTAAATAGCAATTAAAGCATTAAACAGAGCGCCTGAAACTAGCTATAGGTTGTGTGGTTCCTCCAAATGTCTAAAATTAGGATTTCATTACTATTTATCTATTATATGTGTAACAATTATATGATTTATCGCAGCTGTTATTTGTTTCATGTTGCAAGAGTGCCCTCGTATGGTGTATACTTGGAAGCTGCAGACATATCGTACATAGACATTATAAAGGGCTAAATCTAAAAGGGTTATATTAGTTTATATTTCAGTTCAGTAAAAGTGTCAACCAAATACTGTGTATTCCTGGCCTTTATTGGTAAACTGGGCAGCGAAATCAGCAGAGAACCTAAAGAAAGAGTCTTTAACACTTCATTTATGGCCAATCGCCATAACAGGAAACTCCTTTAAAACTCGCAATTCTGACTTTATAACTCAGAATTCTGACTTTATAACTCGCAATTCTGACTTTATAACTCAGAATTCTGACTAAATAACTCAGAATTGCGACTTTATAACTCAGAATTCTGACTTTATATCTCAGAATTGCGACTTTATAACTCAGAATTCTGACTTTATATCTCAGAATTGCGACTTTATAACTCAGAATTCTGACTTAATTTTTTTTTTTTTATTATTATTATTATTTTTTTTCAATTAATAATTTTTTTTATATATTATTCAGTGGCGGGAACGGGCTTCCATACTTATCAGCTTCAGCTCCTCAAAATAATAAATGAATGAAGGCTGCAGTGGCGGGATTTTTAACACCATGTGACAACACTGCCACTCCCACCTGCCGGTAGAAACAGGTACTGCTGAACAGCTGACTATTTAATCATCTGACACAAACGCTGCGTTAAGCCTGGGTTATTCTTCTGCGGGGGATGCGAGTGATGTATGTGGTAATTTTAAGCACTTTGATAACAAAATAAGAGTTATACAACCTATATTTATTTAAGTGCAACATATTCCAAAATATCAGGGGCTTAAGCCCTTCCTCGCAACGCCACTGATTCAAATAAGTTTATTTTCAGTAAAAAGACACTGTTGTTTTATTTACATATAATATATCCATCGAAGCATCTCGTTTGGTGAAATGTTGGCAAGCCGTCTTTACTCCTTTTTTAACTGTGCAACTCGTCTTCCCTCCAGTGGACAAATGAAGAACTGCAAGGGGCGGTGAGCTATAAGAAGACAATATTTAACGCTATTTTCCGTAAATTCCCTGAAATTTAAACCACTCCGCTTAATTTTGAGCGGTTCTGTGTTCATTTCGATTTGATTCGCTTTGTAATGGCGGTAGTTTTATTGTGTAATGGTCCGAGAACTGTGTCCGTGTTTCTGATTGGACAGCTGCACAGCCTCATTATAATATTGACTCTTTTGACTAGTCCAGTCAGTCGTTCTTGAAGAAATCACAATTTTTATTTAAACTGCGTAGTATTATCAATGAGTGAACGGTGAATTCAAATCTTAGCATCGTGTGCTGTAAGCTTTCGGGGTTATATAAATCAACATTATACTTACCGTCGGTGTGTTTACTGTCTCGGAGAGGGTGGTCCCTTTTTCTATTATAATAAGGTATCGCTTCTCGGCCTTTTGGCTAAGATCAAGTGTAGTATCTGTTCTTATCAGTTTAATATCTGATACGTGCCCTACCCGGGCACCATATATTAAATTGATTTTTGGAATAGGGAGATGGAATAGGGGCTTGCTCCGTCCACTCCGCGCATCGACCCGGTATTGCAGTATCTCCGGGAACGGTGCACCCCTTAGACTGGTGAAAAACAGAACAGGTATTAAAGTATACGCGTTACTATAATTATCCACAAATCAGAACAATGCTTAGCACAATGATAACTTAAAGATTTTAGAAACTTAGTAGATATTACTTATATCCTGCAGTATTACATAGAGAACAGTTGTGAAGTTATGATAATGTAGTAAACACTCTGTATAGTGTAGTGTAGAATACAGCACAGTATGTCATATTTATTGTGTATTACTCAGGGGCGTTGCTAGACATAAAGCTCTACTGGGGCACGTGCCCCCGCCCCCCCCCCCCCAAAAAAAAAAAAAAAAAAAAAAAAAAAAAAAATATATATATATATATATATATATATATATATATATATATATATATATATATATATATAATCGCACAGGAATAGGCTCGCACAGGCTTTGCTAAAAGGCTGGTCAAATGTCTTTTTTTACAGAAGCTAACAGACGCACAAGCTGCGACCACGGTGATGAGTCAACAATCGCATATATTTTGACTTATTTAAAGTAGGATATAGGCTATAGCATATAATAATTTTGTGTAAAGAAGTGTATAAAAAATGTAGCCAATATATATAACGTCCCTGCTATGTAGCGCATATATAGCCTATATTGTAACCCTTTCAATAGATAGACCTCATCAATGACATATTAAGCATGGACATTTAAAGGATAAGTTATGCTTTGCGCTGTGAGATGCATCCATGACTTTACACATTAAAGTAATAATCAAGTGTGTTCAGGTTATGTACCTTATGGAGTCACTCTCTTAATATTGGATATTGAAGAAGCATAAAACGCTGTTATGAAACAAACTCTCTTATATCTGCTGGTGCTGCATCAATACGCAGATCTCGGGTTATGCTGGTGCAGCCGTTAATACACGGTTCAGGTAATCACAAAGCCAGCTCGCCTATATGATGTTTAATTATGGGTGGGTCGCAGGTGGATAAGTTCAATCATTGGTTATGCAGACCACTTTGACTAAAATATCAAATAGTTCAAACGCTTTGATTAAACTAATGCGAAACTTATTCATCAATGGATGTTTGTCATAAAGAGTGATAATAAAGGCTGCTCTTTTATTTTTGATCATGCAGTTAACAAAGATTCAATATTCGAAACTGAATATTTTACTTTTATTTTATTTATATTACGATTGTATTTAACCGGTTTGTGTTTTGGCCGCGGCAAATAGCGGACCCTGAGGCACATCGCTTCACTTCAGTTTATTAGTTATTCTTGTTTATTTTGTAAATAACTGACCCACAAAAACTAAGATACAAATTGTACAAAACAAAATTCGTTCAAAGAATATTTTTCTTCCGACGAAAATATATATAAGAAAATATATATAATTAATATATATTTTGTGCGTCTCCATCCGCTATCTGTGCAGTGTTTGTTTAGCTCCACGAGGATTTAATTAATGCTCCCGTAATCGCTGCTACACAAACCCCTGTGATATATTAGCTACATATTTTTATAAATGTCTTTACGCAAAATTATTATATGCTATAGCCTATATCCTACTTTAAATAAGTCAAAATATATGCGATTGTTGACTCATCACCGTGGTCGCAGCATGCGCGTCTGTTAGCTTCTGTAAAAAAAGACATTTGACCAGCCTTTTAGCAAAGCCTATATTAATATACTGATATTCCTGTGAAAGTTTGACACTGTACATTAAACTGAGGAGAGTTTAACTACTTCACAACACTCAGTCACCTGAACTCAGCGCGAGGGAGAAGGAGAAAAGGGCAGCGCTGAGGTAAAATCATATTCTCAGTCATAATCTTTAAAGTAATTATAAATTATAAATAAAAGTATTCTTATTATTATACATTATTTTTATATACATATTATTATTGTTATATACATATTATTCTTCTTCTAAATAATCTTAAATGTAACTGGAAAACAATGTTAAGACAACTGGAGTGATAAGATCATTTAAGAAATTACTTTTGCATAAATATTAATTTCATTTTAATGAAATTCTATAGACAATTCAATAAAATACAAAATATATATATATATATTATAGGATGTTATATTGTCTGTTGTAGACTTGACACATGGCAGATAATTAGGTTTATAAAGTCTTACCTCCCTGACTCGTCATCCCTCCTTTTTGCTTCATACAAAAAAATCTATCATGAGGCATGCTTAGTAAGATCACCATCATATTGTTTAAACTTTAGTTTTGTCCACTTGCAACACAAAAAAAGCTGTTATGCTGGTTTTACAATGCATGAGCGGCGCGTAACAAGCAGGTAGCCGTCTTTTTTGGCGCGCATGTTTACTACCGGGACTCTCAGAGCAGCGTGCAAGAGGCGCGCCTGTTCTTTGCGCACACGCGGAGATGCGTCAGTTTGCTTTTTGATTAAACACATTGCTTTCACCAGCGTTGGTTCGGTTGCACTTAGAGAATAACGTCTTTATTTCGGAATTACCACTCTTAATAAATACACTTGCATATGAAGTAAATCATATCTCAATGCATTTACTGGGGCACTGGAGATTTTTACTGGGGCACGTGCCCCAGTGAATTGGGTCTAGCAACGCCCCTGGTATTACTATTGTTCTATGATCAGTAACCATAAAACTACTACAACAGTTTAATTCAAGTAATTTACTACAGCAAGGTTCAGAAACAATAGAGCGTTTACTATAAAATACTATAGTAATATTTAATGTAGGGTGGGCAGGCAGCTTTATATCTAGCACTATTTCAGTTGAGTAGGAAACTCGCTCCTCTTCATAATGTGTGGCTGTTTTCTATTCATATCGCTTTCGAAATATGGTCATGTTGGAAAATATGAAGTCTTTTACTTCCTGCTCTCATTCTGAATTTTGACAATTTATTCAGTTTGTACATAAATAAAAGGCTTTTACTAGATGTACTGGATGCCTTTATTTAATATCCGAATTAAATAAGGAAACCAGAATCCTCTCTTGGCTAGAGTTTTGTTTAGGATCTTCCACTGTAATGTTGTTCAGGGAATACATTAGATTCATACCTTACCACTAGGGCCAGACGGGTCAGTGTATCTTTCGGTCATTGGATTTTCATTTTAGAAACAGATATTGAGAAATGAAAAACGAGTTGTTGTTATTTGATTTTTGTTTTAAAATTTAAAAAGGAAAATTTTAATTCAAAGCATTTTCTGATTTTCGTTTTTGAATTTTAAAACAAAAAAACAAAAAGCGGCTCGTTTGGGTCAGCGTATCTTTTGGTCATTGAAGTTTCATTTCAGAACATTTTATAAAATACCTTTTATAACATTATTAAGTGGGAAAAAATAATAAGCCTATAGTAGGCTACCCTGCCGAAAAATCCAGCTTAAACCAGCCTAGGCTGGTTAGCTGGTTGACCAGCCTGGTTTTAGAGGGGTTTTGGCCATTTCCAGGCTGGTTTCCAGCCATTTCCAGCCTGGTCTTAGCTGGTCAGGCTAGAAAATGACCAGCTAAAACCAGCTTGACCAGCCTGGTTTAAGCTGGACATAGCTGGTTTTGGCTGGACTCCCAGCCTGGCTAGGCTGGTCAAGCTGGTTTTAGCTGGTCATTTCCCAGCCTGACCCGCTAAGACCAGGCTGGAAATGGCTGGAAACCAGCCTGGAAATGGCCAAAACCCCTCCAAAACCAGGATGGTCGACCAGCTAAAACCAGCCTAGGCTGGTTTAAGCTGTTTTTTTCATTAGGGTAGCCTGTGTGTGACAGCATTGCGTCATCGTAAATGCGTCTGCCTATCTGGTTTCGGAATATAAAAAAATAAGTCTTGATTCGTTTTTGTTTTCTGGTGATTTTTAGTTTTTGTTATTCAAAATAAAAAATTTTAATAATTTTTAAGTTTATTTTTTCCGTTTTTCATCTTGAAAATTGTTTTTTGTTTTAAAATTCAAAAACAAAAATCAAAAAATGCTTTGAATTTCAATTTTCCTTAAACGTGTCAGAACTTGTGAAAAGGCTCCATCGAGTGCTTTAGGCTTGTTTGATAACAACATATTGGTGTGTCGAAGCAGGGCTTGAACTAAACCTCCGGGAATTGAGTTTGACACCCCTGGTTTACATGAGTAAATTAATCTGTGACTAAAATGACTCCAGATGGCTCAATAATGTACTTTAACATGTATCTTAAAAAAAGGTAGATCCTAATTTACTTTGGCACACACTGACTCACTGAGGTTTCTAACCTGGAATATGCTGCTGTGCCATCAGGTGCTGCATGTAAATATTTGCCTCTTCTAAAGCATAAAAATACCATAAAATGTTTGCAAAACATGCTGTGAACTTACTTGTTTATCTGAAAAACAATGCTAAAGTAAGATATTCATGCATTCTGTGTCGCTATAACCTGCCCTCTGCCATTTTACCAAATTATATTTCAGCACTCCAGGTTGCCTTGGTGGAAACGCACCATATTTAATTTCTGGCTGTTTCAGTGCAGCTCTGACATCTGCAGGGCAGCAGCGGCCTCCAAAATGAGACACAGATTCAGTTATAAAAATCCAGAAGAGGTGGTTTTTAATTAGCAAATAATATAAATAGGGTGGCGCAGTAGGTTGTGCTGTCGCCTCACAGCAAGAAGGTCGCTGTTTCAAGCCTCAGCTGGGTCAGTTGGCGTTTGTGTGGAGTTTGCAAGTTCTCCCCCCGTTCGCGTGGGTTTCCTCCGGGTGCTCCGGTTTCCCCCACAGTCCAAAGACATGTGGTACAGGTGAGTTGGGTTGGCTAAATTGTCCATAGTGAATGAGTGTATATGGACGTTTGCCAGAGATGGGTTGCAGCTGGAAGGGCTATTAACTCTTCTGTGCTTCTGAATGGCTGTATTAAAATGTTTCTGTTGTGTTACAACTAGTGCAGACAATCAAATAGCTTGTCGCTGGAATCTTGTCCCATTGCATGTTGTTAGGGAATGGTGTTACAAATGAATGTTGCTCAGCTAATGTTTACGATTGTAATATTTATATTATTCATTCATTCATTTTCTTTTCGGCTTAGTCCCTTTATTAATCTGGGGTCGTCACAGCGGAATGAACCACCAACTTATTCAGCACGTTTTACGCAGCGGATGCCCATCCAGCTGCAACCCATCACTGGGAAACACCCATACACACTCATTCACTACTGACAATTTTAGCCTACCTAATTCACCTGTACTGCATGTCTTTGGACTAGTGGGGCAAACCGGAGCACCCGGAGGAAACCCATGCAAACTTGGGGACCACGCAGAAATGCCAACTGACCCAGCCGACGCTCGAACCAGCGACCTTTTTGCTGTGAAGCGACAGCACTACCTACTGCACCACCGCGTCGCCCACATTGGTAACATTTAACACTTAAAGCACATAATCAGTACCTGAAATAGCACATAATCAGTACCTGACCTTAAAGTTTATGCTGTTGTTGCCATGAGAAACAGAAACCATCTCTAAAATTGAAATTATATGTAATGTTAGGACAAAACCTCCTTTTAACATGGAAAAGATTACTTATGTAGTGTAGACTACATATGTACATATGTAGTGAAGCATACTTGATCATATTGGTGTCGTCAATCTGGCATCCTGCGTTTTCACTGAGGAGGAAAACAATAAAATAACAATAGTAATGTCAACAAAAACGGTCATGGAGGGAATTCTGGGAAAGTCAATTTAAAGTTTTAACCGTATATATTAAGTGCACTGTTTACCAGGCTACAGATTTTTACTGTAACAATTTTACAGTTGATATATATATATATATATATATATATATATATATATATATATATATATATATATATATATATATATATATATATATTTCTTTATTTATACAGTGAAGCTCAACCAAGACCAAAACAAAGTAAACTGAAAATGTTCCGTTTGCTTTTACACTGTATGTCATGTCAGAACAGATAACTTCATGATCTAAATTAAACTTGTAGGCTAAACTCAAAGTGAAAAGCTCTTAAAACAGTGCAAATTGAACTCCCTGCTAAATATAGCTAGTTCTAGTAAACACATTCAGGAGTTGAGCTTCTTTCAATATCACATGAACATAAGGTGTACAGTAAACGTTGACCACTTTGGGCTGATATTATGTTGAAGATGAAAAATAAAGGACTGAAATATATATACAAATAACAATTCCTGGAGAGGATGTACTGTTTAGTAGCTTCTTTATTGCGAAAACAGATCTCAGTAGTCTCATGACAATTAAAATAAAGCATTGTAAAAGTATGTTTTCCACTGCTTAATTCTTCCTATAAGAGCAGTTTTGGCAACTAAATCTGCTGGTCCCTTTCCAGCAGAAAATATTCATATTCTCATATAATTAAAAAATATGATAAAGGTTTCCCTGTAGTTCATACACTTTAATACAAACGCCAGTAATAAGGAGTACAGAAGTTTACAGTTTTGACCACGAACAAGCGTTGTGCAATATTGAAGCCACGTTTACAGTGTGCATTACCAACATGAACCAAACACTTCAGGGGTCTCTTTTATAAATGTGGCGTATGTGTAATTTAGCGTGTTGTGATCTTTAAAGACAAAGTTGACAGGAGAGTGTGTGCAGTTGTAAGTAAGCTCTGAGGTCATGTCCACACTACATTTTCGTTTAAAAATGCAGATGTTTCTCTCTGTTTTGGCCTCAAGTCCGCATTGAGACTGCGGTTTTAGGAAACGAAAACATCTTTTTGAAAACGTCCAAAGTGGATACAATTATAAATGCCGTTTTCGTGTTGCAGTGTGACTGTGAAAATGGAGGCTTTAGAAGACGATGACATATTTTGTCATGTGACCAATTCAGCTAATACGCATGTATGAAGCAGGTAAAGACTTCCTGCGTTTGTTCTCATGCGCAGTACTGAACGAAAGCGTTTTCGGTTATTTTAGTGTGGATGACGAAAAGAAATGAAAACAATAGTCTGGATTAGGGATGCTCACAATAACCGTTAACCGAAAGGGTGCGTTTGTAACTGATTAATGCTATCAGTTAAACAATTAAAACATATTATTCTATATATATTTTTAAAGTTTGGCTGCATAAGGGGCTGATCACCGAACGCACTTTTTGCATTGAGAGGGGCATCGTTTTTTGAATGGTTTACTAACGGCTGCAAGTTTTTTGTCTGCTGCTTATGCGCCCTGTGGGCCTCACGTTATACCGTGAGCTGTGCGCTCGCAGTTGAAATGAAGGTGAAATAATCGTGTTAGGTCAGTCGTGTCTTTTCAATTCTTCAATCAAATGAAAGCAGAGGCGGGGTTTCCGTTGAGGTGACAGCAGTGTTTGTGTTGTCAAGACGGCAGAACTTTTAATGATGGAGGAGAGACTTGTGGTCGCCGTTTCAAGTTATCCAGAGCTGTATGACTTTACAAATCTTGAATATCACAATATTATTAAATATTACAATTATAAAACAACGGACAGCAACACTCGCGCACAATTTGAAGCTGATTCAGTCGTTTACTAGTAGCATAAAAGGCGCACTGCGCTTCTTATTTCTTGTCAACAAAAAGGCCTCGCGTATTTGGAACGGAAAAGCGCGATCAGTGTGATCCACCCCTGATATGCAACAAATATTTGTTAACTCGCTGGATGGTAATACGTGCCTACAGACATATTTTGTCAAGAAGCAAAATGAAAGAAGAATATTTCTGGTCACAGTTTGACACAGATGAGTTGACACAAACCAGCGCTGATGCTGATGCTGATCGCCTGTGTCCTGGATTCATGTCATAAACTCAACAAATAGACTAATGATAATTTAGTGTACAACCAACAAACCAACCCATCTGGAAAATTACAGTTATCAATAGTCCTTATAAAATGTCGAGTTTTAAAATAGCTTACATAATCTACCAATCAAACTAATCCAAAGATTTTCTTGATTTTTTGCATAATGAAAACTCACACCTGAGGCTTTCATTTTATAGCTTATTAAACATGTATGCAAATGAATGCAATATCATATGTAAACAACAAAACTGTCATGTGCTATAGTAGCCTATACTTCACAAAAATCAACATCAACATATGTCATTCATCACAGGCAGCGAGCGCACATGAACCGCGAGTAGGACGGAGGAAATAAGTCATAATGACATAATCTTTAAACTAATTACTTCTATTAAAAATGTTGAAAGGGACTTTGTGATGTAATTATAACAGCGGGGCATTAATTAAATGCACATTTTCCATAGATCGACGATTTAACAGCCTGATGTTTTTATTTGATGGAAGAAAAAAAACATGATTGGAAAAAACAGGATTATTAAGATTCAGTCAGTGTTTTCTTTTTGTAATCTAAATTCGTCATTTAAGTGAAACATATCTAGGGCAGGGTGACATGGTGGCACAGCGGGCAGCACGCTCGCCTCACAGCAAGAAAGTCGCTGAATCGAGCCTCGGCTGGGTCAGTTGGCATTTCTTTTCTTTTTTCCCCCCAATTCCTTTTTATAATATTTTAACATGTACATACACATTTCCATGTGTCAGATCCAACACAAACCAAAAAAACAAATGAACAAACAAAACAAAAGGCTTCTCTGTATTTTACATCAAGATACAATATCACCTCTGTTACTAATCTTCTAGTAAAGCATTTCCAAATCCACCACCTTTCTCAAAAACAGCGTAAAAGATCCCCAAACTCTATCAAAAATTATGTATTTATTTCTTATCTTATATGTTATTTTGTCCATTGTCATGTTTGTTACATCTCTTTCAGCCAACAGCCTATAGTTGGTGCACATATACTTTTCCAATTTAAAGAAATAAGCCGTTTCGCTTGTACAATACATATATTCATAAATATATGCTCCGTCTTTTTTAACTTGCAGTTGGCATTTCAGTGTGGAGTTCGCATGTTCTCCCCGTGTTCGTGTGGGTTTCCTCCGGGTGGTCCGGTTTGATTGACCGTAGTGTATGAAATGGAATGTGCTAAAGACTGTGTGATAAGAATGAAAAAACTACTGCACAGTGCACGGGACAATCAGTTTTTCAGAAAGTATTTCAAAACTTTCTTTAAACTGCAAGTTAGAGACTTGTACAACCTCAAAATCTAAATGAAAAATATAAACGTTGTATTGTTTATATACAATACTGTTCGTAGATCAGTTATCAAAAAATGCTGACCTTATCTGTTTGTTGTATAGTTTGTACTATTGCTGAAACTGAAACTGTGCACATTCAGGTCTCAATTCAGGTCTCTTGACAACCCATGGCTTACAACAAACATAAACAAAATTGAATAGGAGCAGGTTATCAGCTGAAATTGCGATCAGCTTGGAATAATTGTCATTTTCTGCTAAGATTTTCTGTTTCAATTAAATAAAAAGGCATAGAATTTACCACTAGTCTTTCACGAAATTTAAAATAAGTTTTCTAGCAGCAGAAAGTGTTTGGGAATTTGGAAATGTGTTGGATGAATTTTGTGTGAAAACCATAAATGATTAAGTTTGCTCTGCGTAGACTTCTGTTCGGCTGATTGTGTTTTAAACTGGTGCCTGCAGTACTGCACAATGCTTATCCATTATTCTGAATCAATATCAACCAAAGATAATCAAGTTACAGACAATCCGAAATGGCGGGAAGATGGAGCTTGACAATTTGACAGTTTTATTGTGACATGATCATGAAAAGTCACTCAATAATTATAATAATAAAAAAATCATATATTTGTAGTTCTTTTAAAAAGAAAAAAAGCTCAATTAATTTCATTTCTGCCACTGTTCTTCAGAGACTCTCGATACAGCAGGAGTCTCTCTGTCGTATGCTGCGGCAGCCGGCTTCTCTGAGCGCGAACAATACGGGACGCCAAAGGAAACAGTCTCCGAAATCCTCCTGAAGATGCCGGGACCGCCAACAGAGTCCGGCAAAACGCTTTGTAGCTGAGCGAAGCGTGCTGCTCCTTTCCAGAAGACCTGTAAAGAAACGCCATCCTCAGGCAAGGGTTCTGATAAATACCGATGCAGCTCCTGCACTATTGACGACTGTAAATCCGCAGTTTTGTCACAGCTCATTTCTGCAGCAGTGTATGCGTCCCCTAACGCCGACTCTACAACCGAAGACACGCGCTGTTTAGAAGGAACAAACAGCAAGGTGCTTTTGAATTGCTCTTTTTCACAGTCGAAAGGTTGGAGCTTAATTCGTGGGTCCAGAACGGTGGCTAGCAACAGATCGCTTCGCAATATTAGAGGCTGGAAGTAAGAACGGAGACCACAGCGCAAGGCTGAGCAGAAGAGGCTGAACTTTGTGTCCTTGATCTCTAGTGTTTTATCCAGTCCGATGATGGATGGGACGATGAGGGACAGGGTTATGCTGTCGTCCTGAAGCAACTGGACCACCTCTTCAAAAGGCTCCAGCAAGGCAACCATATCCACGACTTGCTCGCGCGCAACATGAATTGCTGGTGGAGAGATGTGGCAGTGGTTTGCCTCAGTGCGTGCCTGAATCAGAACAGCCATCACGGTGTCCCAAACTGACTCCTGCATCATTTCTCGAATGACATTGATGGTAGAGTTCCAGGTAAGACTACTTGTGCTGTAAGAGCCACATAGTGAGAGCTTACACTTCTTGGTAAGAACATCAAGCCAGTAGGGACTGCGGCGAAAAAAAAGACACTACACTTTGTACCTCAAAAAGTATTCGCTCAACCACTCTTGACTTCCTCAATGCGCCCTTTATTACGCAATGAAGCAGAGTGGTTATGCAGTCCAGATGCTTGGTGGATGACATCTCAGCTATGGAGAAATCATCAATGGCGACCTGATCGTCAAGAAAACGCAATAATTCATCTTCGTCCGGATCGTACTTCTGTGCAGAATACATGATTTTGTAGTCACAGAAGAGATCGTGTGTAGTAATAGTGTTCTTGGCTTCGTGGGATCATACTATAACCAATGTTATGTGGGAAAAGCCATAGCTTAACAGAACCGATTCAACTTCGCCAATTCTTGTCGTATTCAACTCTTTACTCGGCAAATGACGAAAAGCCACAGTGGGCCTGTGAAGGTTCCAGTCGTCATCGAGAAAGTGCAACTGGACAGCTAGAAGAGTTTCTGTGTGTTCGTTCGCCCAGATGTCGGCAGTGACGTGAACAACATTATGGCCTACGCTCAGAGACGCACAGTTCCTGAGCTGCCGGATCAGCTGAGGTTTGATGGTCTTCTCCACTTCATTATACAGGTGTGACGCTATCGTCTGCTGTGAGAGCTGTGGGTATTGAGGGCCAACTGAACTCATGAATTTACGAAACCCACAGCCTTCACAAAAGTTTAGTGGAAGCATGTCCTCAGCAATCATTTGCAAAACATCATCAACGTATGCTTTATGTTGAGGGGGCACATTGGGAGGGCTGCTGGAGCTGGAGGGTGAAGAGGAGCAATGGTAGAGGGGCGGACCGTTGGCCTTCAAGCTGTTTTCGAAATACATGCTCTTCTCCGGTTTCGTTTTGACAATGGTTTCTGGTGTGCTCTTCAGCTGTGGATTGAGATCAAACATTAAAAATGACTGTGTAGCCACTTAAAAACATTAACTTCTTCAACAGCAGTGACACAATAGTCTGACATGACATTTAAAACATCAACACGGCCAATTGACACTAGTACTTCATAGTTCATCCATATTTCACTTAAAAAAATAGTTTTGTTAAGGATTAGGGTGACCCGGTGGCTTAGTGGTTAGCACTATCGCCTAACAGGGCCTGGATGGTTCGAGTCCGGGCTGGTTCAGTTGGCGTTTCTGTGTGCATGTTCTCCCTGTGTTGGTGTGAGTTTCCTCCACAGTTCAAAGACATGCACTATAGGTGAATTGGGTAAACTAAATTGGCCCCAGTGTATGTGTGTGAATGACAGTGTTTGGATGTTTCCCTCTACTGGGTTGCAGCTGGAAGGGCATCTGCTTTGTAAAACATGTGCTGGAAAAGTTGTTGGTTCATTCCGCTCTGGTGACCATTGATAAATAAAGGAACTAAGCCAAAGGATTAATTGCTTCTATTGTTATTTTTAAAGGGGAAATGAAGCACTCAGTCAAGTTAACCTTATTTTGTACATTAGATTCCACTTTAATGAAAATATATTAAACAAACTCGATTAATGTAAGCATTTAGCAGAAAACGAGTGTTTTACTATAAATTTTAGACCTAGGGCGCAGCCATCTTGGAATTTCGCTGTGTCTGACGTCACGGGGTTGGTTTAGTTTCTCTCGCTGAACAGAAACAATGGAGGTAAAGGAGACTGTAAAGTCTAATTTAACCCAATGTGTGAAGTTGTGCCCGTAATATAAAAGTATAAATATATATTTATTGTATTTTTCTTTTTTTCCCTTTTAATTACTGATCATTTGATGCGCTTTGATTCACTATCTGTATTACGCTGCCTGATAGCCTGTCTGGGTTTCCACCATGATTGTAACGGACTGAACACAGACACTGGATAGCCTAATTTAACCCAATGCATGAAGTTGTGGACGAGCACCACGGAGCTGCTGCAAATACAACAAATACAGGCATTTAAGTGTCTTCAGTTGTGTCTTTTTCTTTTGTTAATACTGTTCGCTTAATGCGCTGTGATCCTCTCTTGCGCGCTGCCTGACGAGGGCATTTACATTCAGACTAATGCAACAATTAAAGTCATACATGACTTCACACTTTACTAAGTCACATCTGTGTGGGTTATGTCAAGACATATTCCCTTATCAAGTCGATCAATTCGATCTCTCAACCTGTATGAAGGATAAAAACCCGCCATAAGAAACTGCGCTGATCTCAGTTTAGTTTGAACACAAGCAGATGTGAGGGAGGGTAGCAGTAAAAAGTGAAAGTACCCGACCCCATTAACAGGAATAACTGAGTTGCAATGGTTACTGCAGTAAACAAAGCAGCAAGATGTCAAGTCTAGCAGGATTTTAGCAATTTTTATCATTTAATCTGCAGATATTGGGATGCAGTGTAGTTTAAGGCAAACTTTGGCCCAATCCCAATTCTACCCCTTAGCCCTTCCCCTTCATTTTGCGTGTTCACGTGAAGGGGTAGTGGTGTCCCAATTCTCTTTAGCTTGAAGGGCTAAGGGGACGGGGTAAAAAGCCCTCAAAAGTACTCGAGATAGCAGTCGAAACCAAGGGGTAAGAAATTTCCCAGAATACACCAGCCACAACGACAGAATGGCTGAACCCGGAAATACGGAGAAGCACAAATTATTATTTCTTGTTACTATTACGAATTTTTACGACAAACAAGCATGTCTTATTACATTTATAATGGCGTTCACGTTTTACCATCATGTTCAAAAAAAATAAATAAATAAATAAAAAAAAAATAAATAAAAAAAGCTAAATTTGGCAATCTATAATCCATAATAATAACTCCTGTATAGCAGTCTTACATCATTCTAACACTCGATGACACTCGAATACCCTGTCAGTAATGTCTAGTGGCTGGAAATTAGCTTTTTACAGTGTCTGCTATAATGTTAATGTTGTTTCGTTTGTTTACATTGATAAATATAGCCAGTGTGTAAATGCACAGCACAGTTATGAGCTTATTGCCACATTGTTATAACATACTATGAGCCTTCTGTGATTTCCTGAAGAAAATAATTACGCAACTGGAATAACTACGGCAGTCGCGATCATCTGATCTCATATGAAGTAAGTGAACACGATGACGTATGATGACATGTGCTGTAGTGCTGTCCCATTTCTTAGGGGTAAATTTTGAAGCCCTTCCCCTTCACACTCTGTTTGAAGGGCCAAAGGGAAGAGAAAGGGTACAAAAACAGAATTGGAATTGGGCCTTCATCACATTAACACAAAATGTAATACCTTGAAAAATATTTTTTAAGGGTTTTAAATTTCTCTAAATTGATTTATCAACTTTTAGGCCCATTCCCAATTCTACCCCTTAGCTCTTCCTCTTACCCCTACCCCTTGTTTTGCGCGTTCACATCAAGGGGTAGGGGTGTCACAATTCTCTTTGGCTTGAAGGTGTAGGGCTAAGGGGAAGGGGTGAATACCCCTTCGAACGAAGATTTTTCAGGACCACAATCGAAACCAAGGGGTAAGAATTTCCCAGAATACTCCAGCCACAACGGCAGTATTGCTGAACCCGGAGATAAGGATATCCACAAATTAGAATTTTTGTCATTATTACGAAATCTTATGACAAACAAACACGTTTTAATATATTTATAACCGCGTTCATGTTTTACCGTCATGCTTTAAAAAAAAACAAAAAAAAAAAAAAACGCTAAATTTCTATAATCTACGCTAAATCTATAATCCCTATTAATAACTCCTGTATATCAGACCCACAACATTCTGTCACTCAATGACACTCGAATACCCTGTCAGTAATGTCTAGTGGTTGAAAATAAGGGGAGGGGGGGAGGGGTAGGGGTACCAAAATACAATTGGGATTGGGCCTTAATACTTTAAGAACACCTTCTATTTACACAACATTGTAAAAGCGCTATACAAATAAAGGTGAATTGAATTGAACAACGGTGCAAGGTAAAGCCATACGATACCTTTTCAGGACTGGACGAAGTAGAGGTTTCCTTGGACTTCTGGTGGTATCCAAGATCACTCAAATCAACACTCTCCATCTTATAGGTGCCCCTCTCCATTTTACGCTTTAAGGTTGAATACCAATGGTTCTTGATTGAATTATCAGTCCTAACAAAACATACCAAATGCTGGTCAGTTCCAGTGCCTTACTAGAACAATTTACAATCTACAGTTGGACTTAAACTGAGAACAATGCTTAAGTTAGAACAGTAATTACTATTAAAATCAAAACAAATAACAAGTGCATACATTTTTAACATTTATATAAAGCATTCACCCCACATTCTCAATATTTACATTTTTTTTAATCCTCAAATTCCAGATTTCTAAACAGTTGGCTCTCAGCCATTTATGTACAAAAGCTGATTCATCTACACATCTCAATTTAAAACAAACTGAGACTTATGACTGGTTTTGTGGGCCATGGTCACATATTTTCAATAATAAATAAACTGAAAAATGAACTAGAAGTCATAATTAAACATCACAAAGGAGGCTAAATTCCCCTACTCACATGAGGCTACACAGAATATAGATCATTATAAAAATTCTAGTTCCCACTTGAAATTTCTTGCAGATGAATAGTCAATCAAACGACTTCTGTTTACATAAAGCAAAGCTGCCTTTTAAACATGCAGTGCTATCATCATTCAAAGCATTTTACAGGTTTTGCATATTCATGACTGTGCATTTAGTAGACTCTATATTATAAAAGTATATATAAATGAGGAATCAACTATTTGTATGGTTTACAACTATTAAACTGTGGAATGGGCTTAAATGGATAGTTCACCCAAAAGTGGAAATTCTGTTATCATTTACTAAACCTTTACTTCCTCCAAACCTCTTTGAGTTTCTTTATTTTGATCACAGCTATTTGGAAGAAAGCAGGAAACCTGTAACCACTGACTTCAGTAGTATTTGTTTTTATTTTCTAGGGCTGTGCAATATGATGATTTATTATTATATGGACAAAATTTAAAAGTCTATCATTTCATATTATGCTCTATTTATTTCATGGTGTAACTAAATACTTTGTTTACAGTCATACTTTTTCATAATTTATGAGTGCAAAATTACACGCCATTACAACGTTTACATTATATTTAGCAATTATTTGTTTACTTTTATTTTGCACTTGTGATCATTAGTTGCTGAAAAGTGTTTGACATTTTATTGATATTTATTTTACATTTCTACGTTTAATCAAATATTTTTCCTGAAGTTCACATATGAAGAAGTCCATTTCTTTGAAAGTATATACTTTAAAATGTAAACAAAGAAATAATATTTTACATTTGGTCAATATATAAATGAGCTGTTTAAGAGATTGAATTGAAACGGCACTAAATTGTTATCAGGATATGAGATTGTCATATCACGCAGCATACAAAAAATTTGTTTGTAACACTCTTCAAACATTCTTTTGTGCTAAACAACTAAAAAAGAAACTCATAAAAGGTTTAGAACAAGTGTGGGTAAATTTTCATTTTTGGGTGAACGGTCTCTTTAAAATCGTTTACAACCAGAAAAAAAAAAGTTATAACAAATTTTATTAAAAAAACGAAAAGAATCAAATAAAATACATTTTCTCTTTGCCATGATGACAGTAAATAATATTTGACTAGATATTTTTCAAGACACTTCTATACAGCTTAATGTGACATTTAAAGGCTTCACTGGGTTCATTAGGTTAACTAGGCAGGTTAGGGTAATTAGGCAAGTCATTGTATAACAATGGTTTGTTCTGTAGACAATCAAAAAAATATATAGTTCAAAGGGGCTAATAATTTTGACCTTAAAATGGTGTTTAAAAAATTAGTAACTGCTTTAACTCTAGCCAAAATAAAACCAATAAGACTATATATATATATATATATATAATGAAATAATACCTTCCAGGAAGAAACTTTGCAATTTGTGCCCAACGGGATCCCAGCATACAATGGCATTTTATGATTATTAGATCCTCCGCTGCTGTCCAGGGTGTCTTGATGACAGATGGGTCCAAATGATTATGCCATCGCTCTCTGCATTGTTTTCCTCTTCGCCCTTTTAGGTTCTTTGAAATTGTGCTCCATGACTTGTCACCATACAAGGACACCAGCTGAATGAGCTACACAGAGAAGAAAACATAGGTTAGGTAGGGGTTAGACTTTAGATGTTTTTAAAGGGATAGTTTATCCAAAAATGAAAAGTCAGCCATTTACTCACTCTTTTGTTGAACACAAAAGAAGATAATTTGAAGAATGCTGGTAGACATTGACTTCCATAGTATTTTTTCTTATTCTGAAACTCAATCAGCAACCAGCATTCTTCAAATGATCTTCCTTTGTGTTCAACAAAAGAAAGAAAAGTTTAAAACCAGATGATGGAGGGTAAATGACGAGAAAAGGTTAATTTTTGGGTGAACTATCCCTTTAAGCTTTACTTGCTCCATTTATGTGACTTTTGAATTCCAATGTGCTTGTAAACCAGGCGTGTCCAGTTCTAACACTTAATTTATTTATTCACCTTTTCATCTTCTTCCTTGGTCCAGGTTCCCTTAACAAGCTCCGGGTCTAAGACAACCGTGAATCTGTATTTACAGTCCTGTGCAGAGCGTCCCTGTCAATACACATTCACAAGTCCATGTCAACAACAACGAGTATTGTCATGACAAAATCAATTTCATTAAAAATAAACAATAAAAAAACAACAAGATAAATTTAGATATTTTTTATATTAATATATGTGATAAAAGCTCTTAACATATATCCTGGAAGAACTTATGAATGTCCAATATGACATCTAATAAAAATAACTTGATCAAATCTGGTCTTAAAATGTGTTTATAAAATATAAAATATCTATGTAAAAGGCCAGCATTTTCTTCATATAACTTATTATACACGTCCATGTATCCCACTTACTTAAAATACAAACTTTGATGATAGGTCTGATCTCTGAGCCAGGAAATAAGCATCGATTTCAATGTCTCAAATAAGTTCAACCACAAATATTCACACACTTCTTTCAGTATTTATAAATGTAAAATCACTCACAGGTAGAGAGCATGCAATCAGTTCCCACTGTCTCCTTCCATGCTTCCCCACCAGGGCTGCAAGACTTTCATCCTAAAGGGTAAGCCATGAAACAAAAGCTTATTTCATTTAAAAATAAGCTTGTTTGTACACAAAGGCTGAATCTCAAGAGATCCTATTTGACCAAAGGGAGTATTCTCTTTTTTATAGGGACTTAAAGTTGGCTTAATAACAAACATATTTTTAAAACGTGACATTATTGTCTTGACAAATAACATTTAAATGACAGCATAAAAAAAAAAAAATCACATGAACTATAAAAACCTATTCCTTAAAAGGAACATTGTATAAGTCTCATTTTAAAGGTCTCCTAGAGTTAAACAGTTCACTTGAACCATTTTTGAATCCATTCAGCCAATTTCTTAGCATGAAAAATTAAAACAGATTTGACCATTAGCAAAAAAAAAAAAGTTTTGATAATTTTCCTATTTAAAGATAAAGTTTTTTTTATGTTATTACATGATGTAACTACAGAAGACTCAAGCTTTATATCAGGAAAATTATCAAAACTCTTTTTGAACTAAATGCTAATGGTGATATCTGATTCAATTCACTATACTACGCTAAGCTAATAGTGACCCCATCAAGACATCTGCTGGATGGATTCAAAAATGGTTCAAGTGTTTAACTCTAGGAGACTAGAGTTATAAAAATATTAATTAAATAATAATAACAATTTAGTTCAGTGTTTCCCAACCCTGTTCCTGGAGGCACACCAACAGTACATATTTTGGATGTCTCCCTTATCTGACCCATTAACTTCAGGTTTTGGAGTCTCTTCTAATCTTCTGATGAGTTGATTCGGGTGTGTTTGATTAGGGAGAGGTTGAAAATCTGTACTGTTGGTGTGCCTTCAGGAACAAGGTTGGGAAACACTGATTTAGTAAGCTCACCTCTGCTGATGTCCATTTGCTCTTTGTTCGCTCAGTATCCTCATCCATCTCAGCCTCGAGATCAGTCCCACACTTAGTTTTAACATTTACTTTAGTCTCCATTATGCTGCAAATCCAGAGAGAGGAATGAAACAGGACGCAGAATTGTGATTAATATGCTTGAATGCAACATTTGGGTTTAATCTGCTTTTACTGCACACAACCATTATTTAAGCTCAGTAATAGGGCTGCATGATATTGCAATAAAATCTGACATGGCAATATTGTTAACTTTAACTTTTGTACTAATATATATTGTGATGTGAATAAATTGACTTAAACAGCTTTATTTGAAAACAATTCTTAATTTTAGATTCATTGGGGTGATTTTGTAGGAGAGTGCGTCTCGAATAACATATAACAATTAAATTTCCAGCATAAATAAAAACAATATAGCACATAATAAAGTGAATTATAGTTTTCTAGAGAGTCTAACAGTTTTTAGGTACAAATATTGAGTAATATACAGTTAGACATAAATGTAATCTTGCTTAAAGTTACAAACATAATTTTGGCCGGATGCTGTGACTATTGCGGATGCACACTAGGCATGTGCCGGTATCACATTTTCATGCTGCGATTAATTGATTGAGCTTTTATCACGGTATACGGTATTATCACGATATTTTACTAGAGAAACAGGTAAAAAAACACAAAAAACTTCAGTTTCGTCAACTTAGTAACTTTAATAACTTTTTAATTAACTAAAAGTACTTCAAACATTTAAATACAAATAAATATAAATAAAACAATACACAATATAAAAGTAAACTTGAGCAATTATATCAAAGTGAATGTGCAAAGGGAAACCGTCTTCGATCAGCAATCCCTCTGCATTTTTTTGGAACCCAAAATATTTCCAAACCTCTGACTTTTTTTTTGAAGGGGGATAAATTGTCGGCAGCGTTCCTCCTTCCGCCACGCTTCTTCTTCGTGTGAGGATTAGAGAGCGGTGGCAGCGGTGGCAGCGGCGGCGCGCACACAGTGCTTCTACATGTGGGGATTGTTTACATCAGAGTGCGCATCAGTTCTGCGCAGCATATACGCAGTGTTTGTTCAAGCAGTTGATGGAAAATAAGCTAAGGCGCGTTCTAAGAATATAAATTCTGATCTATTATTTTTCACGGTATTTTGAAGTGCCCGCGATAACAATATCGTGCATATTCATTACCGTGATTTATCGCATTACCGAATACCGGCACAAGCCTAATGCACACATTGTGATATCGATGCTTAAACGATATATTGTGCAGCCCTACTCAACAGTGTTTAAACCTATTCAGTAAAACTGTTGAAGCCTGCTATATACTTCAATAAACCAGCAACTTGCAAGACTGGAAGCCTGTTTTTTAATAAAATGCTAATCATTACTATTAGGCACTAAAAGAGAACAGAGACAAACAGGAATCAAATCGAACATGCAACTTACCTTCTCTTTTAAGCAGCGCCACTTCTATAATACGACTCAAATGAACCACTGGATAAGTTTAGTGAACCTAAAATTTGGAAAGATTCACCTTAGTCCAACAAATAAAACTATAATGTATTTACAGCATAACATATCTGTGATTTTGAAAGGAATTTTAAATTGTTGTTTAATGGTTGTTTTCTGTTTGCCTCAACACAAACTGCATGCATCACTGTTTACTTGTGATCACTGATTTGATAGTTTTGTGGAAATTAAGGTATTTAAAGGCTTAATTTTTGCATTAGGTTTAAAAGTTTTACAAAATTTAACTTGCGTAAAACTGGAGGCGGTTCTTCACATGTGGATGACTTGTTTAGCTAAATTTGGTTATTGACGATTTGACACAATCCAGGAGTTGTAGTCATTTTGTAGTAGCTAAAACCTGCTCGGGAGCAGGCTTACTTCATATAAACAGGATTGGATTGTCAGCTTAATCAAAAGTGCTACTCAAATATGTACCAACTGCTGGTATATTCTTACAATAGTAACCTATACATCATCTACACTAAATTGGGGAAAATAGCAAAATAGTAAATGTTTTTTAATCAACATTTACTATCTGTATGATAACAGACATGGTTACTATTCTGGGGGTTGTGACGCAGTAAAGCAGTCAGTCAAGTTTACGTTATTTTGTAAATTGTTTTCCACTTTAATGAAAATATATTAAACAAACTCGATTAATGAGTCCGTTAATGACCGCAAAAACAACCCTGTGAAATTGAAAAAAGTCACATTAAGCGTTCACCGGAAGTTTATCATTGGCTTTAAAACTCTACCTGTGCATAGAGCCCATTGCAGATTCGCACACTGCGATATCGATGCTGAAACGATATATCGTGCAGCCTTAGTATGCGGGTAAAACCATAGACATAATAATAGGTCTATGGTTTCATCGTCCACTACATAGTGTTAGAGAATAAAGTAATGGACATCTTGTGTGTGTGTGCGCACTTAAATGTGCCTGAAGTAGTGCATGCAAGACATTATTGCGCTAAACGAAACATGAGCCTCTGTACCTCATGTCATATTTTACTGGAATAATCTATTTCATGATATTCCTTGGGAGATTATGTGGTCTCTACTCAACAAATTTGTAATCAAAAAACAAGGTTAAAGAGGTTTCCTTCAAATTGCTACATCGAGTAGATATATATATATATATATATATATATATAAAATGCTTCCTGAAAAGGAAACCCCTTTCTTTCCTTTTAGTTGAATCTGTCGATCATCTTTTTTGGGAATGTGCCCATGTCAAGATTTTTGGGAAAGAATATTGTGTGTGTGTGTGTGTGTGTGTGTGTGTGTGTGTCTCTATTTTTTTCTTTTTGCGCTCACCGGCCCTGCATGCATTGCTTGACATGAATGAGATAAACTGCGATAATAACTGTGCTGTTCTCACAGGTGGTGTTTGATATTGCACAGATGCTATTGACATATAACTTATCATTTGCATACGTCATATTAACAGCATGAACAGTCTTTTTATGAGCTGCAATATTAGTTTCATCTCAGTATACATCGTGACGATTAAATGAAGGATTAAATAGAACATCTCGTGTTTAAAATGTGTAATTAGATGTGACAAACACTGTTACCTAAAAACTCTGTCACACCGGCTTTATGGTGAATGCTTTAGTCATTTTCATAGCGGACTTTAACCACTGGAAGTCTTTTATCCACTCTTCGAAGAGTGTAAATGCTGGATTGACATTCATTACATGATCACTAATAAGATGTGCGACTATTTGCAACTTTAGGTGGTTTCTAAAACTAAATCTGTCAGTGTTGTTCATTCTCATATCCAGACCTTTACATTTTCGCGGCTTTAGCTCCCTGTCATCTGAACTGAGTGATTGACAGCTGATATTAACCAATCCTTTCGCGTTCTGTTCTAGAGCTGTGGGCCAATAAGAAGAGCTTGCAGGCAGGGCAGGCATTGCGGGCTTTGTTTACTGCAGCAAGTTGACATGTCAACTGTTTTAAACTATTCCTGAGCGCTGCGTTTGGCGTTTTTTAGGTGCAAAGATGCATAATGTGTGAATGAACATTTTGCTGTGAAAACTGGTTGCACGGCAACAATTTTATGAACTCACACAAATATGAACTCGGGCACATATGGGACCAAAACTGTCGCAGTTTCGAGCCCTGAATAGGTGCTATCCTACAAAGGTTTATTTTCTGAAGATTTTGATGTAAATTGCTCCTTCTGTGATCACCAAACTGAAGATCTGTCTCACCTTTTTTGGAATTGTGATATACCAAAATTTTGGGGAAAAATGTGTTAGGCAGGGGCGTTGCTAGACATAAAGCTCTACAGGGGCACGCACCCCCCTCAAAAAAAATACAAATTTAATTAAATATCTATATATATATATATATATATAAATATATATCTATATATCTATATATATATACCCTAAAAATATTTATTATAAATAAATAAAAGTATTATTGTAATTATACAATTATTATTCTAAATAAATACCAGAAATTAAATGTAACTGGAAAGCAACGCAATGACACAACTGGAGTGATGCTAAGATCATTTAAGAAATCTTTTGCATGAATAATAATTTTATTTGAATGGATTTCTCTTGACATTTCTATAGAACGCAAAAAATATGTTTTATAGAATTATCTGTTGTCTTGGCGGAGAATTAGGTTTATTAAGTCTTTACCTCCCTGACTCATCATGCCTCCTTTTTACTTCATACAAAAAAAACAAATCTATCAGGAGGCCTGCTTAGTAAGATCACCCCATTATTAAAACTTTAGTTTTGTCGACTTGCAAAACTCACTGTGTGCCGACACCTCAGCATAAAAGCTGTTACACCGGCTTCACAACGCATGAGCAGCGCATGAGCAGCAAGTACTTTTTCGGCGTGCATGTTAACAACCGGGACTCGCACCGGGAGAAGAGCAGCGCGTCCAGCAGGAGCTGTGTGTGAGGCGCACAGGTATGGTTCTCTGCGCACATGCAGAGATGCATCAGTTTGCTTTTTGATTAAGCACATTGCTTTCACCAGCGTTGGTTCGGCTGCGCATAGAGAATAACGTCTTTATTCCGGGATTACCACTCTTAATAAACACTTTGCATATAAAGTAAATCATATCTCAATGCATTTACTGGGGCACTGGAGATTTTTACTGGGGCACGTGCCCCAGTTAATTTGGTCTAGCATTGCCCCTGGTATTAGGTATAATTAGTGGTATAATATGCTAAAATATGAAGATGTTATTTTAACATATAACCATCAGAATGAACATCCAGATGTTTTTTTATATATTCATTCATTCATTTTCTTTTCGGCTTAGTCCCTTTATTAGACCGTAGTCGCCACATCGGAATGAACTGCCAACTTTTCCAGCACATTTTTACACAGCGGATGCCCTTCAAGCCGCAACCCATCTCTGGGAAACATCCACACACACTCATACACTATAGACAATTTAGCCTACCAAATTCACCTGTACCACATGTCTTTGGACTGTGGGATAAACCGGAGCACCCAGAAAAAACCCACACAAACGCAGGGGGAACATGTAAACTCCACAGAGAAAGGCCAACTGACTTAGCCGAGGCTTGAACCAGCGACCTTCTTGCTGTGAGGCGACAGCACTACCTACTGTGCCACCGCGTCGCCGTTATTTTATTTATTTAATCTTATATTTTTGGCCAAATATTTTATACACAAGCGTAAATTTTGTACGTGTAAACCTTCCTTCAGATTTTTCTTGAAGATCTAAATCTTTATACGTCTTTGACTTCTGAATGTGCAAACAAGTAAGCTGTAAAAACTGAATCTGTTTAAAAAGATACATTTCTGTTTTGCTCCCTGGCATATATTTTGATATGTAAATCTTTCATTTTGTTATCATAACAAAAAAAATATATAAATTAATTCAAAGAACTTCTGCATGTGTGTCGATTTCCTTAGTTGCGTTAATCCAAAGAGCATAGAATTGTGTTGATTCATGATTCTATGCTCTTTAGTTAATCTCAGTTGTTTGTTTCCACCGCGTTGCATTATGGGACAGCACTACGACCGTTAGCGAGTATCGCGTAATATAATCATTAATAAAAAAAGACGTAAGTTAACGTTACAGATAACAAACATCAATATATATGCGTGATGAAACTGTTCTTAAACAACACAATAAAACAGCCAAAGTTAGTGCATTTTACAGACGACAGTGAGCGCTTTTTGACTGAACTCATGGTTAGCATTTTAGCTACATTTAAAGGAAAACTGACCACCAACTCACGACGTTAAACGTTACACCAAGCTATCATTACTCAGTAGACATTTTAAGGTTTGTAACAACGAATAATTAAGAATCAATCGATGAGATGTTTTGTATAAAACCGAATCTGTCCACAGCACATCTCACACCAAAATATAACGAATATCCTCGACACGGCAGTTGGATCAACGGCAAACGTTAGTCTGCTTTTGCTGACAACTTGCTTAATCTGAGCAGTCATTTGTGGAGAGACACTTGGCTGCTAGTTGTTTTGATGCAGTGGAGAACATTGTAACAGTTTATAAAATATTTTAACAGTTGCATTAACGTTACATTCTCACCCAAACACTTACCCGTGCATGTCTCCGAGGTCGTCCAGAGTTTGCGACAATGTTACAGACAGTTCAGGAGGAAAGCGCACTGTTTTAAACGTATGTTGTGGAGTGTTGTTATGTATAATCGTCCACAGACTCTGTTTGTGTGAGTGGTTTTGTGCGCTTCACTTGTGTAACCTCCAACTGCTGCCCAGTGAGCCCGCGCGCACAGATTCTGTCTTCTAGTGCGTCATGTCTGCGCTCCGCCTTGCGCAGGACAACCGTTCACAGCAGCACACTCTTGTGTTTGCGGATAAATGCGCAGCAGAAAACGTTCGCGAACTTTATAGTTCGTTGTAATCAGTTCAAGTGTTTTCCATAACAGAGCAGAGGTTCCCCTGCTGAAAAAAACAGCATATGCTGGGAAGGTATGTTTTGATGCTGGTATGCTGGTCTTGCTTGTTTTAATGCTGGTTTTGCTGGTCCAAATGCTGGTTTCAATGCTGGTTTTGCTGCCCTGCTGAAAAAATCCAGCTTAAATCAGCCTAGGCTGGTTGGCTGGTTTTAGCTGGTTGACCAGCCTGGTTTTAGAGGGGTTTTGGCCACTTTCAGGCTGGTTTACAGCCATTTCCAGCCTGGTCTTAGCTGGTCAGGCTGGAAAATGACCAGCTAAATCCAGCTAAAACCAGCCTGGTTTAAGCTGGACATAGCTGGTTTTGGCTGGGCTTCCAGCCTGGCAAGGTGGTCAAGCTGGTTTTAGCTGGTCATTTTCCAGCCTACCCAGCTAAGTCCAGGCTGGAAATGGCTGTAAACCAGCCTGAAAGTGGCCAAAACCCCTCTAAAACCAGGCTGGTCAACCAGCTAAAACCAGCCAACCAGCCTAGGCTGGTTTAAGCTGTTTTTTTTCAGTAGGGTGGTCCAATGCTGATCCTGCTGGTCTCAATGCTGGTTTTGCTGGTCTCAATGTTGGTCTTGCTGGTCTCAACGCTGGTCAGGAGCAGCACTGAGACCAGCAAAACCAGCATTGAGACCAGCAGGATCAGCATTGAAACCAGCAAAACCAGTATTGAAACCAGCAAGACCAGCATACCAGCATCAAAACATACCTTACCAGCATATGCTGTTTTTTTCAGCAGGGTCTACATTAATTTATAGAGGTAAAGTTGGTTTTATATTCACACATTCGTTCATTTAGCAGTTTCTATATTGTTTGCCATGTTACTTTGAATGTTCAATCGGAATTAGCATACAAGGATGACTTTTAAACAACATTAACACTATCTAAA
Organism: Danio aesculapii; assembly: GCF_903798145.1. Taxonomy (NCBI): domain Eukaryota; kingdom Metazoa; phylum Chordata; class Actinopteri; order Cypriniformes; family Danionidae; genus Danio; species Danio aesculapii. Next base: position 44,715,311 of record NC_079457.1, read on the forward strand.
CCACTGTGAACAATGTTGTACTTTGATAGTCATTTGCTGCTAATATGATGATTTCCCTATTTAGTATTTGCAAAAATACTTTTGTGAAATTATATTATTAAGGAGAATGTCTGACTAACTTTACCTCTATAATTAATTTGAAGTGAGTTCATTAGAACCGTACGTGTTGGTTTATTTAAATAATGTATTGCCCTCTGTTGTGTTTCGACAGAAATGTTTGTCAGTACAATCCACACAATCGATATTTGTTGGGACAACATGAAGTTAACTTATTAGTTTTTACAAATTTAAGTGGACCAGACATAAAACAATTAAGTTGCCCGCCAAAAAACTCAAGATTGTTTTGTTTCAGCTTATTTTAAATATGTAATTTGAACAAACAGCAAATATCTTTTTAAATGTAATTTCAGTTCACTGTATACAATAAATCAAATGATTATTGTATTAAATAGTAATCTAGCTCTGATATATTTTGGTAAAACATTTTGCTTCTCTTAAGTTGCGTTATTACTTAATGATTCATTATAGTAATGTATTTATTTGTTTAAGCTACTGTTTCTTTACTTAGTTTGCTTATCATTTGTTTACTTATTTAATTAATTCATTTAACTTAATTTGTATTTAGTTGGTTTAATCCAGTTTTCATTATTTTATTTTAATAAAATGTTGGGGAGGGTGGCGCAGTAGGTAGTGCTGTCGCCTCACAGCAAGAAGGTCACTGGTTTGAGCCTCAGCTGGGTCAGTTGCCGTTTCTGTGTGGAGTTTGCATGTTCTCCCTGCGTTCGTGTGAGTTTCCTCCGGGTGCTCCAGTTTCAAAGACATGTGGTACAGGTGAATTGGGTAGGCTAAACTGTCCGTAGTGTGAGTGAGTGAGTGTGTATGGATGTTTCCCAGAGATGGGTTGCGGCTGGAAGGGCAAACATGTAAAATGGAAGGGTAAAACATGTGCTGGATAGGTTGGCGGTTCATTCCGCTGTGGTGATCCCGAATTACTAAAGGGACTTAGACTAAAATGAATGAATGAATGAAAATGTTGAGGTGATATATTTATATTATTATCTGCAGTATTTTTAATACATTCATTTTAGTAATTATACATTTCAAATGAAATCTGTATTTATTTGTGCCCCAGTTTGAAACCCCAAGCACACCCATACAGTTTTTCAAGTAAATTTAAGCTTTATCTGCTGCTTGAACACAAAAGTGTATTTAATTGTACTCTAGATGGCGCTGAACGATTTTTTTTACAGTCTATTGTTTCCCCATATAGTTCAAAATTTAGGAGAGATATCAGCAGCTAGGGGTGACACAGTGGCTCAGTGGTTAGCACTGTCACCTCACAGCAAGAAGGTTGATGGTTCGAGCCTCATTTCTGTGTGGAGTCTGCATGTTCTTTTGTTTGCGTGGTTTCCTCTGCATGTTCCGGTTTCCCCCACAGTCCAAAGATATGCGCTGTAGGTGAATTGAATAAGCTAAATTGGCTGTAGTGTATGAGTGTGAATGCAAGAGTGTATGGCTGTTTCCCAGTACTGGATTGCAGCTGGAAGGACCTCTGCTGCGTAAAACATTTGCTGCATAAGTTGGCGGTTCATTCCGTTGTGGTGACCTCAGATTAATAAAGGGACTAAGCTGAAGAAGCTGGATGTTATTGTGTTTTAGCAATTTAATTCTTTGTGAGAGTGGCAGAGAATCTATAATGTATAAAAAAATAATATTAATAATAATAATTCTAGCAATCTTAAAGTCAAAATCTTTATTTAAATCAGAATAATACATCATCTGGTTTCAGTTTGTGTCTATTGTCACAGACTGTCTTGTGAACCGTTCATTTAAAAACAGCTTATTGTATTTACTTAATGCCAGTGAACGTTAGACCAATGTATGATCTTATTAAAATCATTATTTAAGTCATACTGAAAAGATATATTTCAAAAACGTGTGTGACTGCAATCCCATAGAAATCTGATACACGGAAATATACACAATTTACATATGACACGCAAGTTCATATTTGGATTTTACATATATAAAATATATGCCATATATGAAACATTACAGAA